>NC_053389.1:753296603-753450985 GCF_905171765.1 Bufo bufo | reverse complement strand
GAATCAGTCTTCATGTCATAGCAGAGAATCAGGCTTCACGTCACCCAACACTGGAACAGTCCATTGTCATATATTTAGGCCCCGGCACCCAGGCAGAGGAGAGAGGTCCCATAACAGAGATTCAGGCTTCATGTCAGCAGAGAATCAGTCTTCATGTCATAGCAGAGAATCAGGCTTCACGTCACCCAACACTGGAACAGTCCATTGTCAGATATTTAGGCCCAGGCACCCAGGCAGAGGAGAGAGGTCCCATAGCAGAGAATCTGGCTTCATATCATGCTTGACGTCACCCACCACTGGAACAGTCCATTGTCAGATATTTAGGCCCAGGCACCCAGGCAGAGGAGAGAGGTCCCATAGCAGAGAATCTGGCTTCATGTCAGCAGAGAATCAGTCTTCATGTCATAACAGAGAATCAGGCTTCACGTCACCCACCACTGTAACAGTCCATTGTCAGATATTTAGGCCCCGGCACCCAGGCAGAGGAGAGAGGTCCCATAACAGAGAATCTGGCTTCATGTCAGCAGAGAATCAGTCTTCATGTCATAGCAGAGAATCAGGCTTCACGTCACTAACCACTGTAACAGTCCATTGTCGGATATTTAGGCCCCGGCACCCAGGCAGAGGAGAGAGGTCCCATAACAGAGAATCTGGCTTCATGTCAGCAGAGAATCAGTCTTCATGTCATAGCAGAGAATCAGGCTTCACGTCACCCAACACTGGAACAGTCCATTGTCAGATATTTAGGCCCCGGCACCCAGGCAGAGGAGAGAGGTCCCATAACATAGAATCTGGCTTCATGTCAGCAGAGAATCAGTCTTCATGTCATAGCAGAGAATCAGGCTTCACGTCACTAACCACTGTAACAGTCCATTGTCGGATATTTAGGCCCCGGCACCCAGGCAGAGGAGAGAGGTCCCATAACAGAGAATCTGGCTTCATGTCAGCAGAGAATCAGACTTCATGTCATAGCAGAGAATCATGCTTCACGTCACCCAACACTGGAACAGTCCATTGTCAGATATTTAGGCCCCGGCACCCAGGCAGAGGAGAGAGGTCCCATAACATAGAATCTGGCTTCATGTCAGCAGAGAATCAGTCTTCATGTCATAGCAGAGAATCATGCTTCACGTCACCCACCACTGGAACAGTCCATTGTCAGATATTTAGGCCCAGGCACCCAGGCAGAGGAGAGAGGTCCCATAGCAGAGAATCTGGCCTCATGTCAGCAGAGAATCAGGCTTCACGTCACCCAACACTGGAACAGTCCATTGTCAGATATTTAGGCCCCGGCACCAAGGCAGAAGAGAGAGGTCCCATAACAGAGATTCAGGCTTCATGTCAGCAGTGAATCAGTCTTCATGTCATAGCAGAGAATCATGCTTCACGTCACCCAACATTGGAACAGTGCATTGTCATATAATTTAGGCTCCGGCACCCAGACAGAGGAGAGAGGTCCCATAACAGAGATTCAGGCTTCATGTCAGCGACTCAGCAGAGAATCAGTCTGCATGTCATAGCAGAGAATCATGCTTCACGTCACCCAACACTGGAACAGGCCACTGTCAGATATTTTTAAACCCCGGGACCCAGACAGAGGAGAGGTTCATTCAACTTTGGGTTGCCCCGCAATATAATGGTAAAATGAAAATAAAAATAGGATTAAATGAGGAAGTGCCCTGGAGTACAATAATATATGGTTAAGGGGGGGTAGTTAATGTCTAATCTGCGCAAGGGATGGACAGGTCCTGTGGGATCCATGCCTGGTTCATTTTTATGAACGTCAGCTTGTCCACATTAGCTGTAGACAGGCGGCTGCGTTTGTCTGTAATGACGCCCCCTGCCGTGCTGAATACACGTTCAGACAAAACGCTGGCCGCCGGGCAGGCCAGCACCTCCAAGGCATAAAAGGCTAGCTCTGGCCACGTGGACAATTTGGAGACCCAGAAGTTGAATGGGGCCGAACCATCAGTCAGTACGTGGAGGGGTGTGCACACGTACTGTTCCACCATGTTAGTGAAATGTTGCCTCCTGCTAACACGTTCCATATCAGGTGGTGGTGCAGTTAGCTGTGGCGTGGTGACAAAACTTTTCCACATCTCTGCCATGCTAACCCTGCCCTCAGAGGAGCTGGCCGTGACACAGCTGCATTGGCGACCTCTTGCTCCTCCTCTGCCTTCGCCTTGGGCTTCCACTGGTTCCCCTGTGACATTTAGGAATGCTCTTAGTAGCGCGTCTACCAACGTGCGCTTGTACTCGCGCATCTTCCTATCACGCTCTAGTGTAGGAAGTAAGGTGGGCACATTGTCTTTGTACCGGGGATCCAGCAGGGTGGCAACCCAGTAGTCCGCACACGTTAAAATGTGGGCAACTCTGCTGTCGTTGCGCAGGCACTGCAGCATGTAGTCGCTCATGTGTGCCAGGCTGCCCAGAGGTAAGGACAAGCTGTCCTCTGTGTGAGGCGTATCGTCATCGTCCTGCGTTTCCCCCCAGCCACGCACCAGTGGTGGGCCCCGAGCTGCGTTGAGTGCCCCCCCGCTGTGAACATGCTTCATCCTCCTCCTCCTCCACCTCCTCCTCATCCTCGTCCTCCTCGTCCTCCAGTAGTGGGCCCTGTCTGGCCACATTTGTACCTGGCCTCTGCTGTTGCAAAAAACCTCCCTCTGAGTCACTTCGAAGAGACTGGCCTGAAAGTGCTAAAAATGACCCCTCTTCCTCCTCCTCCTCCTCCTCCTGGGCCACCTCCTCTTCCATCATCGCCCTAAGTGTTTTCTGAAGGAGACATAGAAGTGGTATTGTAACGCTGATAATGGCGTCATCGCCACTGGCCATGTTGGTGGAGTACTCGAAACAGCGCAACAGGGCACACAGGTCTCGCACGGAGGCCCAGTCATTGGTGGTGAAGTGGGGCTGTTCCGCAGTGTGACTGACCCATGCGTGCTGCAGCTGGAACTCCACTATGGCCTGCTGCTGCTCGCACAGTCTGTCCAGCATGTGCAAGGTGGAGTTCCACCTAGTGGGCACGTCGCATATGAGGCGGTGAGCGGGAAGGCCGAAGTTACGCTGTAGCGCAGACAGGCGAGCAGCGGCAGGATGTGAACGCCGGAAGCGCGAACAGACGACCCGCACTTTATGCAGCAGCTCTGACATGTCGGGGTAGTTGTGAATGAACTTCTGCAGGCCGGGCTTGAGGCTCACCGGCAGCAACCACTCGTCGGTCTGTTGTTCTATACCCCGCCACAACTCCTGTGCGGTGTGGGGCCTGTCCCCCAAACATATGAGTTTCAGAATGGCCTGCTGACGTTTACCCCGGGGTGTGCTGAAGTTGGTGGTGAAGGTGTGTGGCTGACTGGATGAGCAGGTGGAAGAAGAGGAGGAGGAAGCTGAGTAGGAGGAGGAGACAGGAGGCAAAGAATGTTGCCCTGCGATCCTTGGCGGTGGAAGGACGTGCGCCAAACAGCTCTCCGCCTGGGACCCAGCCGCCACTACATTTACCCAGTGTGCAGTTAGGGAGATATAGCGTCCCTGGCCGTGCTTACTGGTCCACGTATCTGTGGTTAGGTGGACCTTGCCACAGATGGCGTCGCGCAGTGCACACTTGATTTTATCGGATACTTGGTTGTGCAGGGAAGGCACGGCTCTCTTGGAGAAGTAGTGCCGGCTGGGAACAACATACTGTGGGACAGCAAGCGACATGAGCTGTTTGAACCTGTCTGTGTCCACCAGCCTAAATGACAGCATTTCATAGGCCAGTAGTTTAGAAATGCTGGCATTCAGGGCCAGGGATCGAGGGTGGCTAGGTGGGAATTTACGCTTTCTCTCAAATGTTTGTGAGATGGAGAGCTGAACGCTGCCGTGTGACATGGTTGAGATGCTTGGTGACACAGGTGGTGGTGTTGGAGGTACATCCCATGTTTGCTGGGCGGCAGGTGCCAACGTTCCTCCAGAGGCGGAGGAAGAGGCCGAGGCGGCAGCAGCAGAAGAGGCCGAGGCGGCAGCAGCAGAAGAGGTAGCAAGGGGAGCCTGAGTGACTTCCTTGTTTTTAAGGTGTTTACTCCACTGCAGTTCATGCTTTGCATGCAGGTGCCTGGTCATGCAGGTTGTGCTAAGGTTCAGAACGTTAATGCCTCGCTTCAGGCTCTGATGGCACAGCGTGCAAACCACTCGGGTCTTGTCGTCAGCACATTGTTTGAAGAAGTGCCATGCCAGGGAACTCCTTGAAGCTGCCTTTGGGGTGCTCGGTCCCAGATGGCGGCGGTCAGTAGCAGGTGGAGTCTCTTGGCGGCGGGTGTTCTGCTTTTGCCCACTGCTCCCTCTTTTGCTACGCTGTTGGCTGGGCCTCACCACTGCCTCTTCCTCCGCACTGTGAAAGTCAGTGGCACGACCTTCATTCCATGTGGGGTCTAGGACCTCATTGTCCCCTGCATCGTCTTCCACCCAGTCTTGATCCCTGACCTCCTGTTCAGTCTGCACACTGCAGAAAGACGTAGCAGTTGGCACCTGTGTTTCGTCATCATCAGAGACGTGCTGAGGTGGTATTCCCATGTCCTCATCATCAGGAAACATAAATGGTTGTGCGTCAGTGCATTCTATTTCTTCCACCGCTGGGGAAGGGCTAGGTGGATGCCCTTGGGAAACCCTGGCAGCAGAGTCTTCAAACAGCATAAGAGACTGCCCCATGCATAACTCAGACAGTTTCCCTGGTATGCATGGGGGTGATGTGACAGACTGATGGGCTTGGTTTTCAGGCGCCATCTGTGCGCTTTCTGCAGAAGACTGGGTGGGAGATAATGAGAACGTGCTGGATCCACTGTCGGCCACCCAATTGACTAATGCCTGTACCTGCTCAGGCCTTACCATCCTTAGAACGTCATTGGGCCCCACCAAATAACGCTGTAAATTCTGGCGGCTACTGGGACCTGAGGTAGTTGGTACACTAGGACGTGTGGCTGTGGCAGAATGGCCACGTCCTCTCCCAGCACCAGAGGGTCCACTAACACCACCACGACCATGTCCGCGTCCCTTATTAGATGTTTTCCTCATTGTTACCGTTCACCACAATAAGAAAAATATTATTTGGCCCAATGTATTGAATTCAAATTCAGGCCTTTTTTTTACAGACACCTAACACTATCTGGCTATCTATTTAGGTCCTGTATTACACTAATACAGGCACAGCAGTAATTACAGATTTAACTGAATATAAATTTGAGGCCTATTATTTAGGCGCTGGGTGACAGGTATACGTTTACAGACAGAATTAGACTTGGAAATGCACAGTAGTGTGTGTGTGAAGTTATTGAGAATGACCCTATCAGCACCTTGAATCTAATATACCCTTTTAGGGATAGATTTAAAGTAGGCCTGATACAGCAGAAACCACTAATTTAGGAAATTGCTAAGTTGGGAATTGTATTTCAACCCAGAACAAAAACTGTGCTTTGACGGACACAAAATAACTTGACCAGCTACAGCAATAACCACAGATTTAGCTGAATATAAATTTGAGGCCTATTATTTAGGCGCTGGGTGACAGGTATACGTTTACGGACAGAATTAGACTTGGATATGCACAGTAGCGTGTGTGTGAAGTTATTGAGAATGACCCTATCAGCACCTTGAATCTAATATACCCTTTTAGGGATAGATTAAAAGTAGGCCTGATACAGCAGAAACCACTAATTTAGGAAATTGCTAAGTTGGGAATTGTATTTTAACCCAGAACAAAAACTGTGCTTTGACGAACACAAAATAACTTGACCAGCTACAGCAATAACCACAGATTTAGCTGAATATAAATTTGAGGCCTATTATTTAGGCGCTGGGTGACAGGTATACGTTTACAGACAGAATTAGACTTGGAAATGCACAGTAGCGTGTGTGTGAAGTTATTGAGAATGACCCTATCAGCACCTTGAATCTAATATACCCTTTTAATGAATAGATTTAAAGTAGCCCTGATACAGCAGAAACCACTAATTTAGGAAATTGCTAAGTTGGGAATTGTATTTCAACTCAGAACAAAAATATATCCTTTGCCAGACAGCAGACAGTATTACAATTGGCTGGCCACAGCTGAAACACCAGATTTAGGGTACTGATATTTTGGCAATTGTATTTCACCCCTCAATAAAATAGCAAGCACAGCCAAGCCTCTGATGTAGGATATAGCAAAAAAATAACCACACTATTGATGGTTAAATGGACTTGGTGGCAGCTTGCCCCTGATGTAGGATATAGCCAAAAAATAACCACACTATTGATGGTTAAATGGACTTGGTGACAGCTTGCCCCTGATGTAGGATATAGCAAAAAAATAACCACACTATTGATGGTTAAATGGACTTGGTGACAGCTTGCCCCTGATGTAGGATATAGCAAAAAAAAATAACCACACTATTGATGGTTAAATGGACTTGGTGGCAGCTTGCCCCTGATGTAGGATATAGCAAAAAAATAACCACACTATTGATGGTTAAATGGACTTGGTGGCAGCTTGCCCCTGATGTAGGATATAGCCAAAAAATAACCACACTATTGATGGTTAAATGGACTTGGTGGCAGCTTGCCCCTGATGTAGGATATAGCCAAAAAATAACCACACTATTGATGGTTAAATGGACTTGGTGACAGCTTGCCCCTAATGTAGGATATAGAAAAAAAATAACCACACTATTGATGGTTAAATGAACTTGGTGGCAGCTTGCCCCTGATGTAGGATATAGCCAAAAAATAACCACACTATTGGTGGTTAAATGGACTTGGTGACAGCTTTCCCCTGATGTAGGATATAGCAAAAAAATAACCACACTATTGATGGTTAAATGGACTTGGTGACAGCTTGCCCCTGATGTAGGATATAGCAAAAAAATAACCACACTATTGATGGTTAAATGGACTTGGTGGCAGCTTGGCCCTGATGTAGGATATAGCCAAAAAAATAACCACACTATTGATGGTTAAATGGACTTGGTGACAGCTTGCCCCTGATGTAGGATATAGAAAAAAAATAACCACACTATTGATGGTTAAATGGACTTGGTGACAGCTTGCCCCTGATGTAGGATATAGCAAAAAAATAACCACACTATTGATGGTTAAATGGACTTGGTGGCAGCTTGCCCCTGATGTAGGATATAGCCAAAAAATCACCACACTTTTGATGGTTAAATGGACTTGGTGACAGCTTGCCCCTGATGTAGGATATAGCAAAAAAATGACCACACTATTGATGGTTAAATGGACTTGATGGCAGCTTGCCCCTGATGTAGGATATAGCCAAAAAATAACCACACTATTGATGGTTAAATGGACTTGGTGACAGCTTGCCCCTGATGTAGGATATAGCAAAAAAATAACCACACTATTGATGGTTAAATGGACTTGGTGGCAGCTTGCCCCTGATGTAGGATATAGCCAAAAAATAACCACACTATTGATGGTTAAATGGACTTGGTGGCAGCTTGTCCCTGATGTAGGATATAGCAAAAAAATAACCACACTATTGATGGTTAAATGGACTTGGTGACAGCTTGCCCCTGATGTAGGATATAGCAAAAAAATAACCACACTATTGATGGTTAAATGGACTTGGTGGCAGCTTGCTCCTGATGTAGGATATAGCAAAAAAATAACCACACTATTGATGGTTAAATGGACTTGGTGGCAGCTTGTGCTGGCGCACCACAAGACACAAAATGGCCGCCGATCACCCCAGAAAAAAGTGACTGAAAAACGCTCTGGGCAGCTTAAAAACAGTGAGCAATTGAATAGCAGCAGTTCAATAATCCACAGCTGTAGATCGATCACTGACTTAAGTGTTTTGGAGGAGTTAATCACTGCCTAATCTCGCCATAACAACAGTCGCAGCTGCAACCTCTCCCTACACTAAGCACAGCAGAGTGACGTGCGGCGCTACGTGACTCCAGCTTAAATAGAGGCTGGGTCACATGCTGCACTGGCCAATCACAGCCATGCCAATAGTAGGCATGGCTGTGATGGCCTCGTGGGGCAAGTAGTATGACGCTTGTTGATTGGCTGCTTTGCAGCCTTTCAAAAAGCGCCAAGAAAACGACGGACACCGAACCCGGACTTTTACTAAAATATACAGTTCGTGTTCGCTCATCCCTACTCTCTCAGAGTCCGGTCCTGGTCCTTAGCCTCCCGGAAGTCCACCTGGACCACGGCCCTCAAGGTCTCTTGCAGGGACAAAGCAAAATCGCGAAGTGACTCACCGGGCTGTTGCTTCCTGCTGAAAAATCGCATCTTAACTTCCGACACCGTCCTGGTTTCAAACGTGGTGCCGAGGCAATCAAAGATCTGTCCCATGTTATTTTTTTCGGAGCTGGGCCAGGACATGACCTCCCTGCGGGCGGCCCCTTCTAACTGCGCTAAGAGAATCTCCATCTGTTGCTCAGCGGAGAAAGGATAGAGCCGGAATAAGGCCATGATCTGGTCTTTAAAGTCTTTCAGTTTGTGGGCTTCCCCGGAATATCGCGGGAACTAGGGGGCCCCAAAATAATATGGCATGGTCAGCGGCATCAGACTGGATGCTGCCGCAGCAGTGGGCGCCCTGTTCTCATCTGCGTGAATTACAGAAGGCTCTTTGGGGGCCACCTGCCCCGTTTCCTCAGATGCAGACATGGCGTGGTCCATGGAGGCAAGTTCTGTAGGCAGACTCACGCTGGACTACGCTCTGTCAGGCCATTGCTAAGGGTGACCACGGAGAGGGTATAGCCTTTTAAGGAGCGGCGGAGCAGGCCAAAATCCAAATTGGATGTGCTTCCCCGAATCAAGTCCTTTATCACTAACGAGGGACCTCCCCCCAGTCTCCCAGCAAGGATCGGAATCTTCCCGATACTTGAATACAAATGGGCCGGTTAATACAGAAGATTTACTCACTCCAGTGATGCGCAGTCCAAGTCTCGCGAGGTACGTGATTACGTTTGCGGAGGTCCCACGCGCAGCGTCAGGAAATAGGCGTGGCCTCTGTGAGCTTCAAGATTCGTGGTAGGCGGTATCTTCTTTGCAGGTAGGGCGGGGCCTTCTTTTCTTTTTCGTGCCAGGCAGACACAACGATGGCGCAACGATAATTCCAGTCAGCTTAGGCGGCCATCTTGCAGCATCATGCTGTCAATTCACTGACAGCCAGCGGTGACTCAGAAAACAGCAAACAGTCCACAATGTACAGTTTTCACACAGCGATTTTCCACAGCTCTTTGGCCCAACAATTTTCAAATAAACGGATAGGGCATTTATCACTGAATAGGCAATTATGGCACACAGTTCAGATTCCACTATGGTGTAGGAATATTCGTATCCTGTTCGTGACACCAAAATATGCAGTACGCCAGTCCTTCAGGGGGAGAGAATGTGAGGTCACGGGGGTCAGTTAGCAGACCGAGGGTTGCTCTTGGTACTCACAATTTGTAGAAGACCCTGGGCAGGCGTACAGCAGTGATGGAGAGGCTGGCACATAGATCCACTGGGGCACTCTCTGTAGATAGGGACCAGGCCGGGTGGTAGGTGAGGTGCCCTGGGTGTTGGAAGTTTAGCGTTTAGGTGGCAAGATCCCTTACAGTTCGTGACGCCAGTGCCGATAACGGTGGCACACCGATTTGTTGGAGGAATAATTGAGGTACACACGATTATGGTGAACTAAAACTCATCTTTACTGAACAGTAGTGATGTCCCGAACTATTCGCCGGCAAAAAGTTCACGGCGAACATGGCTTGTTCGCGTTTGCCGCGGCGGGCGAACATATGCGATGTTCGGTCCGCCCCCTATACATCATCATTGAGCAAACTTTGACCCTGTACCTCACAGTCAGCAGACACATTCCAGCCAATCAGCAGCAGATTCTCCCTCCCAGACCCTCCCACCTCCTGTACAGCATTCATTTTAGATTCATTCGGAGGGACAGTGCTGCTGCTGCTGATTTAATAGGGAAAGCGTTAGCTAGGGCAGTGTTCTGTGTCTACAGACTCATCTGCTGTAAGGACAGCGTCCTGACAGCACCTCAAAAAGCCCTTTTTAGGGCTGGTACATCAGTCTGCTTTTTTTATTTTTTATTTTTTATATATATACAGTACAGACCAAAAGTTTGGACACACCTTCTCATTCAAAGAGTTTTCTTTATTTTCATGACTATGAAGGCATCAAAACTATGAATTAACACATGTGGAATTATATACATAACAAACAAGTGTGAAACAACTGAAAATATGTCATATTCTAGGTTCTTCAAAGTAGCCACCTTTTGCTTTGATTACTGCTTTGCACACTCTTGGCATTCTCTTGATGAGCTTCAAGAGGTAGTCCCCTGAAATGGTCTTCCAACAGTCTTGAAGGAGTTCCCAGAGATGCTTAGCACTTGTTGGCCCTTTTGCCTTCACTCTGCGGTCCAGCTCACCCCAAACCATCTAGATTGGGTTCAGGTCCGGTGACTGTGGAGGCCAGGTCATCTGGCGCAGCACCCCATCACTCTCCTTCATGGTCAAATAGCCCTTACTTTCAAAGTTTTCCCAATTTTTCGGCTGACTGACTGACCTTCATTTCTCAAAGTAATGATGGCCACTCGTTTTTCTTTACTTAGCTGCTTTTTTCTTGATATAATACAAATTCTAACAGTCTATTCAGTAGGACTATCAGCTGTGTATCCACCTGACTTCTCCTCAACGCAACTGATGGTCCCAACCCCATTTATAAGGCAAGAAATCCCACTTATTAAACCTGACAGGGCACACCTGTGAAGTGAAAACCATTTCAGGGGACTACCTCTTGAAGCTCATCAAGAGAATGCCAAGAGTGTGCAAAGCAGTAATCAAAGCAAAAGGTGGCTACTTTGAAGAACCTGGAATATGACATATTTTCAGTTGTTTCACACTTGTTTGTTATGAATATAATTCCACATGTGTTAATTCATAGTTTTGATGCCTTCAGTGTGAATCTACAATTTTCATAGTCACGAAAATAAAGAAAACTCTTTGAATGAGAAGGTGTGTCCAAACTTTGGTCTGTACTGTATATATATATATATATTGCAGTTGCCTGCCCGTGTGTGAGAGGCTGCAGGCCCACAGACTGTACTGTGTGCACACCACTCATATAGGGTGTCACAGTACCTTGCAGATAAAAAAAAGTCAATTTATTATTATTTTTTAAATATAATCCCAGTTGCCAGACAGTGAGAGGCTGCAGGCTCACAGACTGTACTGTGTGCACACCATTAATACAGGGTGTCACAATACCTTGCAGATAAAACTAAAGTCAATTTATTTTTTCTCTGTAATAAATATAATCGCAGTTGCAAGCCAGTGAGTGTCTGGCCCACAGACTGTACTGTGGCCACTGGCCAGGCCACCACTCATACCGTTACAGGGTGTCACAATACCTTGCAGATAAAACTAAAGTAAATGTATTATTTCTCTTTGATATAATCGCAGTTGCAAGCCAGTGAGTGTCTGGCCCACACAGACTGTACTGTGGCCACTGGCCAGGCCACCACTCATACCGTTACAGGGTGTCACAATACCTTTCAGATAAAACTAAAGTCAATTTATTTTTTTCTCTGTAATAAATATAATCGCAGTTGCAAGGCAGTGAGTGTCTGGCCCACAGACTGTACTGTGGCCACTGGCCAGGCCACCACTTATACCGTTACAGGGTGTCACAATAACTTGCAGATAAAACTAAAGTCAATTTATTTTTTTCTCTGTAATAACTATAATCGCAGTTGCAAGCCAGTGAGTATCTGGCCCACACAGACTGTACTGTGGCCACTGGTCAGGCCACCACTCATACCGTTACAGGGTGTCACAATACCTTGCAGATAAAACTAAAGTCAATTTATTTTTTTCTCAGTAATAAATATAATCGCAGTTGCAAGCCAGTGAGTGTCTGGCCCACAGACTGTACTGTGGCCACTGGCCAGGCCACCACTCATACCATTACAGGGTGTCACAATGTGTTGTTGATGGAGGATATGCAGAGCTTTTTCAGTCCTACACATCGCCACAGCCCTTCTAGATTCAGCCTTAGAGAACGACTCGACCGACAGGTAGCAGACTACCTCGCCTTAACTGCAGATATCGACACTCTGAGGAGCGATGAACCCCTTGACTACTGGGTGTGCAGGCTTGACCTGTGGCCTGAGCTATCCCAGTTTGCGATAGAACTTCTGGCCTGCCCCGCTTCAAGTGTCCTGTCAGAAAGGACCTTCAGTGCAGCAGTAGGCATTGTCACTGACAAGAGAAGTCGCCTCGGTCAAAAAAGTCTTGATTACCTCACCTTCATTAAGATGAATGAGGCATGGATCCTGAAGGGACTGACAGTGGTGGATACGTTTGACGAACAAAAGGCCTGATGACATGCCTTGGCCTCAAAATGGTCCCCACGCTGCTGTATTTAATGTCTGCATACCGGATGACTTTCGTGAATTCTCTGCCACCAACTAGGGTTCAAGCCGCAATGTTTTAGTCACCTTTCTGCCTGGAAAACATCAATTTTTCCGGCCGCTGCTACAACAGTGGCTGCAACAATACCATTATTTTTCAGGCATGTGTAAATGCCTAATCTTTCTGTCCTCTGGTGCTGCACTGTGGCTGCAAAACAAAACAAAAAGAAAAAGGCACATACAAGTGTCAATTCCCCTTCGTGATCGTTACCTTGTTGTGGTGAAGGGGCTTGCGTATCACAATGAAGCGATCATCACCTCAATGAGTGTGTTGGCAATGTTGCCACACCCCAGATGATAAGGCCGTTGCTTCATTATGATCAGACAAAAAGCGATTGGCTGGATAATTTTTCATAGAAAAAACATGAATTTTCTTTTTTTTTTTTTTAAGTTGTATGGGTTTTTAATACATAAAATAAAAAAATCATAATAAAGTCTCTTAATAGTTTATTAGAAATAATGCAGACAATTTAAATAATCCCCATCAATTCCAATACAAAGCAAGTACAGAGCTCAGAACTAAATTATTTCAGGATGTCGTAATGGTTTGTTAATTCGACAATGATTAATCAATTCGACACACGTCCCCGGATAGGGGACGTAACAGGGATTAAACTGATAGAAATAGTACTAGTTAAGACACCACTCATATAGGGTGTCACAGCACATTGCTCTGTGCACGCGCAGTGCCCCAACTTGGGAGTAAAAGGACCAACCAAGCTGCTTTTTCCATCTTCCGGTTCCTAAAATCAATTCAGTTAGGTGCATCAGAGTTTGCTCTGTCACTGTGAAGGCAGTCGAAGGTACCCGGCCAAATTTTTTTTTCACAAAAGGCAATCCCTGATATGGGACGTAACAGGGATTAAACTGATAGGAATAGTACTAGTTAAGACACCACTCATATAGGGTGTCACAGCACATTGCTCTGTGCACGCGCAGTGCCCCAACTTGGGAGTAAGAGGACCGACCAAGCTGCTTTTTCCATCTCCCGGTTCCTAAAATCAATTCAACACAAGTCCCCCTATACGTAACAGGGATTAAACTGATAAGAATAGTTAACACACCACTTATACCGTGTGGCAGAGTACATTGCACGGCGCACGCGCAGTGCCCCAAATTGGAAGTAACAAGAAGGACGCACACAGATAAATCACATTTCTGCAAGGAGTTTGTCAACTTTTGACAACTGTTTGCGGTTGTCTAAAATCCATTCAATACACGTCTTGATAGGGGACGTAACAGGGATTAAACTGATGAGAAGAGAACTACAGAAAATACCACTCATATCGGATGTGAGAGTAAATTGCACGGCGCGGACGCAGTGACCGTGGATTCAAACAAAGGGGAGGGAGCCAGCGTTTTTTTAACCATCTCCCCGTTCGAAAAATCAATTCAATAAATGGACCCCAGATTGGGGACGTAACAGGGATTAAACTGATGAGAAGAGAACTACAGAAAATAACACTCATATCGGGTGTGAGAGTAAATTGCACGGCACAGACGCAGTGACTGTGGATTCAAACAAAGGGGAGGGAGCCAGCGTTTTTTTAACCATCTCCCCGTTCGAAAAATCTATTCAATTCACCTTTCGGGGACCCTTGGTGTTGTACGTGGCTGGGTGGAGGAAGAAACCTTCAATGACATCAACGGGACATGGCTAGCTTGATATCCAACCTTGTGCAAATGGGGAGTTTGCGGTTGGGCAAATGGACTGTTTGCGGTTGTTTGCGGTGCATTAAAAGGGGAGTTTGGTCTGTCAATGTCTGTGAAGCGGGCGTAACCCTTACACTACCTGATTGATACAACATCATACCTGATCGTATACACACACTGGATGTTTTAAACCACATTGTTAAAAAAAAATAGGATTGTTAGGTGATTTATTCCCTTTATGGATTAAAACCCAACTCTGTGTCAACTATGTAATTTTCCATGGGAGTTTTGCCATGGATCCCCCTCCGGCAGTCCAGGTGTTAGTCCCCTTGAAACAACTTTTCCATCACTACTGTGGCTAGAAAGAGTCCCTGTGGGTTTTAAAATTCGCCTGCCTAATGAAGTCTATGGTGGTTCGCGAACTGAAAATTATATGTTTGCGACATCTCTACTGAACAGTTCAACTATATACAGGCTTCAGACAGTTCCGTATGAAGAATATTGGTATCAGGCAGGCTTTACATAAATGGCAGGTATAATCCTAGCAAGATAACTCAGAGGGAATAAACTCACAGATCAGGCTGTACTTTCTGCAGAATCCTGTCTGGCTTTCTCCAAGGCCCGTATGCCTAATAGCTGACTTTATCCTTGGATAGGGAAACCTTCCTCTGGTATAAATCCACTTGTTGTCAATAACCTTCTGCCCTTCAGCTTTCTACTTGGCTAAATAAGGTTAGCACTGCTCTGTACTTTGCAAGATGCAGGATAACTTCAGGAGGAAACTTCTTCTCCTAGACTAACTTCTGAGCTTTACTTACTCAGGACTTCAGGCAGGCTAGACTGAGCTACTTGGCCTCCTGGACTAGACTGAACTAACTCTTTCCTGTCTGGGCCTAACTATATATACTAGGGGGTTCCCTAGCTCCCTCTACAGCTTGGGAGGAGAAACTACACCCCTAGCAGGCCTGGTACACAGGAGATAACATGAAAATACACATTACAATGCAATATAAAATACCATAGCAATTTCCCACAGGAGGTGGGGGCAACATGACCCTTAGTGGTGCCCACCTTTACGTAGTGGGACACTACATACATTGCACGGCGCACGCGCAGTGTCCCAAATTCGAAGTAAGAGGACCGACCAACCATATTTTTCCATCTCCCGGTTCCTAAAATCTATTCCTGATAGGGGACAAAACAGAGATTAAACTGGTAAGAACAGATTTTTTTAATTAAAAAAAAAGAGGACAGCCTCTGTGGAGCTGGTTATTTTTTGGCCGCGTTACTGAACGCTCATGCACAATGGCTGTAGGCTCATGCGTCCTTTTGCGGAGGTGACAAACCTCATCAGTCAAACCCAAGGCAACATCATCGACCTCATCCCATATGCATTTTTTCTGGAGCGTGCCCTGCGAAGAGTAGTGGATCAGGCCGTAGATGAGCATGTGTCACGGCTGTATGTGAGCAACAATAGTATACACAGTAAAAGAGCTACTGACCGGACCCAAACTAGGGAGGATAAAGGGTGACCCCTGTCAGACCCTCAAAGCTCTCCCTATGCTTCTAAAGCACATGCCCGGATCCAAATGGCGGAACGAGGCATGCCCACGTGCCTAAGACTGATGACCACTGTAACCCCTACAATAGTGGAAGGGGCACGGCCACCGGTGCCCTACTCAGTATATGGAGGGAACCGTGGCCACCTCAGATCCAGTCAGAAAATAATCAGGTACACAACAATGTCTGTACACTTAGCTGAAGGTGTTGCAGCCGCAGAGAAGACGGATCCAAGGACAGCTGGCAATATCCGGAGTGCTTGCTGCAGCAGAACACAGGTCCAGTGAACTGATAGCTACAAGTGAAGATACTAAAGCAAGAGCTACAACTGAAATGAGAACTATAATCCACGCCCTACAATAGGAGGAGGGGTGATATAAAGAGAGGGAAATCAAACGCATGAGGAACAGCTGGGAGGAAGGAAACCAAAAGTAAACAGAGCAGTGAGAACTCCTCCCAGCTCTAGTAGTGACATCATCACAGGGGTGGAGAAACAGAGCTGTGAGAACGTCCCAAAGCTCTGGTAGTGACAGCATGAAGAGGAAGAGTTGTGGTCACCATCACCACCAGAAGCAGCCTTGTCGTCGTCGATTGCTGTACCTGTGAAACGCAGAGAGAGGAGTCTGAAGAAGAGGAGTCAGAGGAGGAAGGTGGCTTTGAGGAGGTGGAAGACCAACCACAGCAGGCGTCCCAGGGGGCTTGTTGTCACCTTTCGGGACCCTTGGTGTTGTACGTGGCTGGGTGGAGGAAGAGACCTTCAATGACGTCAGTGAGGACAAGGAACGGGACATGGCTAGCTTGGTATCCAACCTTGTGCAAATGGGAAGTTTGCGGTTGTGCAAATGGACTGTTTGCGGTGCGTTAAACGGGGAGTTTGGTCTGTCAGAGTTTGGTCTGTCACTGTGAAGCGGGTGTAACCCTTACACTACCTGATCGATACAACATCATATCTGATCGTATACACACACTGGATGTTTTAAAGCATGTTATTCCAAACAATTTATGAATGTTAGGTGATTTATGCCCTTTATGGATTAAAACCCGACTCTGCGGCAACTACGTAATTTTCCATGGGAGTTTTGCCATGGATCCCCCTCCGGCATGCCACAGTCCAGGTGTTAGTCCCCTTGAAACAACTTTTCCATCACTATTGTGACCAGAAAGAGTCCCTGTGGGTTTTAAAATTCGCCTGCCTATTGAAGTCTATGGCGATTCGCCCGATTCGCCCGTTCGCCAACATTTGCGGAAATTCGCAAAATTTTAACCTTTCATTAAATGCTTAAACTTTAACAAATTGTCCCACATTTGCGCTTCAATAGTTTGTCCCACATTTCCACTCTATCATATTTAATTTGAAACAATTAACCTCCCTTGGATGTGCAACAACAACCAAGAGAGTATATATAGTTCCATCAATATAAAATATATATTTATTGATAATTTTTTAAAAAGTGTACAAAACACTGTCATAAACAACATAAATTACGAGTTTCCAAAGTTGTAATATCACATCTATAGCGTCAAATTACTTGTGCAATAAAGCCACATGCGTCATGGATCAATATAAGAGGGAAGACACAATCTGCGTGACTAAATGAACTGCGGGATCCTGAGGAAGTCATTGGCGACAAAACACGCGTCGAGGAGTGGCACCCCCATCTATATTGTCACCACACAGGTATTGACAGACCTTAGATGTTGTCTAGCTTTATGCATCAGTCACTTTATATTTAATTAAATAGGTATATGGACACATGTGCACCTTAATTCAACAAGGTGTCACGGGGTTCCGAAGGTGCACTCGGTCCCCCATTTCCTGCAGACCTGTTGCTTAGCTTTGGGAATGAGGATTTGTGCTTGACCTCATTCCCAGGGCGGCTTTACTAGCTGGGTGGCTCCCTGCTCCTAGTCTGCCTTGATCACTCGGTGCTCGAATGGTTGGTCTGTCGGTCATGTGACGCTGGCCACGTCACATGACCCTCACTCCCCACTATAAATACAGGCAGCCTGCTGGCCACAGGTTGCCTGTTAGTTTCTAGGTTCCTGGCTATTTGTTGGACTACTGAATACTTACCTGATCCTGTTCCCTGACGATCTTTTGCCTGCTCCTCCTGTACTGCGCTTCCATCCTGGTATTGTGACCTCGGCTCCCACCTGACTACTCTCTTTGGACTCCTCGTGTACTTCTCTACTCTCCTGGTATTTGAACCCGGCTTCTCCTGACCATTCTTTGCTTAATCCTTTGTACTGCGTAGCTCTCTTGGTTCTGACCCGGTCCGTTCATGTTCCGTATTTTGTCTTGTCTGTCTTCCCAGCACATATCCTAAGTTAGGGACTGTCGCCCAGTTGTCCCCTGTCATCAGGACTCGTGAGGCAAGTAGGCAGGGCCAGGGGTGAGGGTGGAGCGCAGTGGTCACTATCCTTCCCCCTGTGTGTGTGTGGACGTGACCGTTACACAAGGATTATTATATCCCGCAGTTCATTTAGTCACGCACATTGTGTCTTCCCTCTTATATTGATCCATGACGCATGTGGCTTTATTGCACAAGTAATTTGACGCTATAGATGTGGTGTTACAACTTAGGAAACTCGTACTTTATGTTTATGACAGTGTTTTGTACACTTTTTAAAAAATTATCAATAAATATATATTTTATATTGATGGAACTATATATACTCTCTTGGTTGTTGTTGTATTGTATTATTGAGTATTCCGGTCACTCTTTGACCATACTAGCTGCAGACCTTGTTGTGTAGTAACTCCCTTGGATGTGGTCTCTCTTTCTCACGCTCCCTCTCTGGCGTGGAACCCTGATTCGCCGATAACCGTGATCAACATGGTAGGCTCAGAAAAGAAGATCGAAAGTTGATAGACAAGATATCCAAATAAATGGTGGACGTCACAGGGACGTGCGATCAGGCAGAATTCATCTACAGTTAACAAAGCGGCAGCAGGGCCTCTCCTGTCTAACATTTCCTAATCCAAAATATTGCACTGACATTCCCTGTAATTTTTAATTAATCATTCAAATAACAGGGCATCTTGTACAGAGTCCTGTATTGTTATTTATCGTCACTACCTCCCCGAGTCGGGAGTGGGCAATTGCCGCGCACCCCCTCCTTAACTTGGAAGCTAATGCTTCAATACTTTGTCCCACATTTCCGCTCGATTACATTTAATTTCATACATTGACCTCCCTTGGATGTGGTCTCTCTTTCTCATGCTCTCTATCCAGCGTGGAACCCTGATTTGCCGCTAACCGTAATCAACATGGTAGGCGCAGAAAAGAACATCAAAAGTTTATAGAGCAGATATCCAATTGGATTGTGAACATCACAGGGACGTGAGACATGGTGGGGAAGAATGTTTGCACACGCCTACATGAACTGACTGATGGTTCTGCCCCCTGCAACTTCTGGGTCTTCTAATTGGGCACATGGCCTGAGTTTGCCCTTTACGCCTTGGAGGTGTTGGCCTGCCCTGCAGCCAGAGTATTGTCTGAACGTGTGTTTAGCACGACTGGAGGGGGTTATCGCAGGTTATATTTCCCTTTTTTTTGGGGTGTACCTTAATCAAAAAATAAAAATTTTAAATTTAAAACCAAAAAGCAGTGTAGGCTACCTCCTCCTCAACCTCCTACTCAATATGGACCTCGTCCTCCTAGATCAATATTATTATTTCCTATTTTTACGTATTTTATGTTATTTAAAAGTAATTTTTCTATCCACTTGCCATGCTCTTAATCACATTTTGATGCCATTTGTAGCCCTCTAGCCCTTTCCATGACATTTTTACAGCCATTTTAGTGCTCAAAAGTTCCGGTCCCAATTGACTTCAATGGGGTTGGGGGTCAAGTTCGGGTCCCGAACTCAAACTTTTTTGTGAAGATTGGCTGAGCCTGTCAAACCTAAACATCCAGGTGTAGACATCCAGACATCTCTGAGTAACATAGTTGAAAGATGTTTTTGTCTTTTGTAAAAAAAATTAGCTGACTTTCACACAGGAGAATGTGTTTGCCCCAGTGGCCTAATGCATAATGCACTGGCCTCCTAAGCCAGGGATTGTGGATTTAAGTCCCATCTGGGGTGTTTTCTTACCGTGCTGCTTAAACAGACTCTTGCCATGTTTTAGCTCTGGAAGGGTGCTCAAACGGATTCTTTACTGGATGTTTCTTCCCATTTCTATTTAAATAGATTGTGTGAAATCTGACCATAGAAATACAGTTTGTGTGTCCCAAAAAGGCTTTATCCCTAGGAACAATCCATTTTCCAAATACAAAGAGTTTCAACTCTTCTGGGAAGGCTTATTGCAAGAGTTTGGTGTGTGCTTGTGGGAAGTTGTGCCCATACATCCAGAAGAGCATTTGTGAGGTTAGACACTGATGTTGAGCGAGAAGGCCTCGTTGCTTGCAATCTCCATTCTAGCTCTTTAAAAGGACCCATTCTTTCACAAATGTTTGTAAAGGTATACACCTGCAGCTGCGGCTATGGGACTGAATGAAACACCTGAATTCAGTGATTGAGGTGTGTCCAAATGCTTTTGTCCATATAGCGCATCAATAAGAAGGAAGTAGGTGGCTAGTAGGATGCTATAAATCAGATAATCTTCACTGACCGCTGACTTGGTTACTTAAAAGGCTCCAAGTGCTCCAGCGGTGCAATCGGTCAGCGCGTGTTAATTGTAAAGCAGTAACTGTTGAGCAATGCCGAGGTTGTGAGTTTAATCCTTACCTGGAGCATTTTTTTGTTGTGTTTTAGAACGGCAATAGGAAAGCAATGTCTCTCCAGTCGCGTCATGATATATTAACATGTTTGAAGGGGATATACAGCTGAATTCTTTATTGTTCAAGGGTTCTGGCAGCCCAATGAGATTTCCATCATCAGTATTAAAATATGTCATGGACTAAGTGATCAAAAACCAAGACTCCTAAAAACTCTTTGCTCTTGTGTAAGGAAAGCAAGCACATGGTTAAGATGGTTTTCCATCTGGAATGAAAATGGCACCAGACAACTCTGAGTAACATAGTTGCATGATAATGTTTTTGTCGTTTGAAAAACAAATAAGCTGACTTTTACTTGGTAGTATGTGGCTGCCCCAGTGGCCTAACCCAGGGATTGTGGGTTTGAGTCCCATCTGGGGTGTTTTCTTACTGACTTCTGGCATGTTTTAGCTCTGGAAGGGTGCTCAAACTGATTCTTTACTGGATGTTTTCTTCCCATTTCTATTTAAATAGATTGTGTGAAATCTGACCATAGAAAGACAGTTTGTGTGTCGCAAAAAGTCTTTATTCCAAGGAACAATCCCTTTTCCAAATACTAAGAGTTTCGACTCTTCTGGGAAGGCTTTCTGCAAGAGTTTGGTGTGTGCTTGTGGGAAGTTGTGCCCATACATCCAGAAGAGCAATTGTGAGGTTAGACACTGATGTTGAGCGAGAGGGCCTTGTTGCTTGCAATCTCCATTCTAGCTCTTTAAAAGGACCCATTCTTTCACAAATGTTTGTAATGGTAGACTGCATGGCTAGGGGCTAGATTTTTTACACCTGCAGCTACGGCTATAAGACTAAATGAAACACATGAATTCAGTGATTGAGGTGTGTCCAAATGCTTTTGTCCGTATAGCGCATCAATAAGAGGGAAGTAGGTGGCTAGTAGGATACTATAAATCAGATAATCTTCACTGACCGCTGACTTGGTGACTGATTTTGATAATTGATGCAACTTAGACACGCCTCACCTAAGGTCCTTTTACATGGACCCATAGTCAGAGCCATTGTCGGGGATGAGCGTTTGTATAAGTGTTTGTACCTCATAATTGGCCGGCGCCGATCACTCAATGAACGAGCAAACACTCGCTCATCGGGTGAGGGTGTCTTTCTCCCGGAACCTAAAATAAACATTTTTGCACAGCAGCCTTCTGCTGCCCAGGAACCATGATTTTCTATGGAGACAAGCCGTCGCTGTATCGATCACTCGTCACTATACAGAAGAGGTGAATGCTGCATGTAAATGCGGCCCTCATCTCCGTTGATGATCAGACAATAATCAGGAACGTTTTGTTTGTGCCCGATAATTGCCTAATATATCGGTCTCCTTAAAAGGCTCCAAGTGCTCCAGTGGTGCAATCGATCAGCGCATGTTAATTATAAAGCAGTAACTGTTGAGCAATGCTGATGTTGTGAGTTTAATCCTCACCGGGAGCTTTTTGTTGTGTTTTAGAACGGCAATAGGAAAGCAATGTCTCTCCAGTCCCGTCATGATATATCAACATGTTTGAAGGGGATATACAGCAGAATTCTTTCTTGTTCAAGGGTTCTGGCAGCCCAATGAGATTTCAGTCATCAGTATTAACCGCTTCACGTCCGCCCATAGACTATAAACGTCCTATGGGTGGACGTCTATTTCTGACAGCACGTTTTAGAACGTCCTGTCAGAAATAGCAGCTGCACGCTAATCGTGCAGCTGCTGATCGGGTTGCCCGCTGTCAGTGACAGCAGGGCAACCCTAAGGCAAGGCAGGGACAGTTCCCAGGTGTCCCTGCCTTCACGATCGCTGCAGACACAGCGCTCACCGAGCGCTGTGTCTGCAGAGAAGGAAGCGCTGTGCGCTTCCTGTTCCGGCCCGGCGGTCATGTGACCGCCGTGACCGGAGAGTGCAGGGGCTGTGTGAGGTCTCTCAGAGACCTCGATCAGCCCTGCTCTGAGGCTGTACAGCACTGGATTGCTGCTGTACAGCCTCTCTAGGGGTGCATTTGTCCTGTAACTGGGGCTACTATGTCAGCCCCAGTTACAGGAGAAATCAACTGTGAAAAAAAAAAGAAAAAGTGAAGCAAATGTCCCCCAGAGGTCTTGTATGACCTTATGGGGGACGAAAAGTGTAAAAAAAAATAAAAAAAATAAAGGGTTGAAAAAATAAAATAAAATAAAGTTTCACATGTAAAAAAAAAAAAGTTCCCAAGTAAGGAATAAAAAAAAAAAATTTAAAATAGAAAAAATAAAATAAAATAGACATATTAGGTATCGCCGCGTCCGTAAAAACCAGCTCTATAAAAGTATCACATGACCTAACCCCTCGGGTGAACACCGTAAAAAAAAAAAAAGAAAACTGTCAAAACAAGCAATTTTTGTCACCTTGCATCACAAAAGGTGCAACACCAAGTGATCAAAAACGTGTATGTCCCACAAAATAGTACCAATAAAACCGTCACCTCATCCCGCAAAAAATGAGCCCCTACATAAGAAAATCTCTTAAAAAATAAAAAAACTATAGCTCTTAGAACATGGAGACACTAAAACATCATTTTTTTGGTTTCAAAAATGCTATTATTGTGTTAAAGTGAAACAAATAAAAAAAAGTATACATATTAGGTATTGCCGCGTCCGTAAAAACCAGCTCTATAAAAATATCACATGACCTAACCCCTCGGGTGAACACCGTAAAAAAATAAATTAAAAAAAATGTGTCAAAACAAGCAATTTTTGTCACCTTGCATCACAAAAGGTGCAACACCAAGTGATCAAAAATGCGTATGTCCCACAAAATAGTACCAATAAAACCGTCACCTCATCCCGCAAAAAATGAGCCCCTACATAAGAAAATCTCTCAAAAAATAAAAAAAACTATAGCTCTCAGAACATGGACACATTAAAACATAATTTTTTTGTTTCAAAAATGCTATTATTGTGTAAAACTTTAATAAATGAGAAAAAGTATACATATTAGGTATCGCCACGTCCGTAACAATCTGCTCTATAAAAATGTCACTTGACTGAACCCCTCAGGTGAACGCTGTAAAAATAAATAAATAGAAACTGTGCTAAAACAACCAATTTTTTGGTCACCTTGCCCCATAAAGTGTTATAATGAATGATCAAAAAATCATATGTACCCAAAAATAGTACTAATAAAACTGGCACCTTATCCCCTAGTTTCCAAAATGGGGTCACTTCTTGGGAGTTTCTACTGTAAGGGTGCATCAGGGGGCTTCAAATGGGACATGGCATCTAAAAACCATGTGGAGTTCCTTTTCTTCTGCGCCCTGCCGTGTGCCCATACAGCAGTTTATGACCACATGTGGGGTGTTTCTGTAAACCGCAGAATCTGGGTAATAAATATTGAGTTTTGTTTGGCTGTTAACCATCGATGTGTTAAAGAAAAAAATTGATTAAAATGGAAAATCTGCCGAAAAAGTGAAATTTAAAAATGTGATCAACATTTTCCTTTAATTCTTGTGGAACGCCTAAAGGGTTAACAAAGTTTGTAAAATCGGTTTTGAATACCTTGAGGGGTGTAGTTTCTACAATGGGGTCATTTATGGGGGTATCCACTATGTAGGCCCCACAAAGTGACTTCAGACCTGAACTGGTCCTTATAAAGTGGGTTTTGGCAATTTTCTTATAAATTTGAAGAATTGCTTCTAAACTTCTAAGCCTTCTAACGTCCTAAAAAAATAAAATGACATTTCCAAAATGATGCCAACATAAAGTAGACATATGGGGAATGTTAAATAATAAATATTTTATGAGGTATCACTTTCTGTTTTAAAAGCAGAGAAATTGAAATTTAGAAAATTGCGAATTTTTCAAATTTTTGGGTAAATTTGGGATTTTTTCATAAATAAAGGTAAAATATTTTGACTCAAATTTATGACTATCATGAAGTACAATGTGTCACGAGAAAACAATCTCTGAATGACTTGGATAAATAAAGGCGTTCCAAAGTTATTACCACATAAAGTGAGATATGTCAGTTTTGCAAAATTTGGCCTGGTCAGGAAGGGGGCAAATGGCCCGGATGGCAAGTGGTTAAAATATGTCCTGGACTAAGTGATCAAAAACCAAGACTCCTAGAAACTCTTTGCTCTTGTGTAAGGAAAGCAAGCACATGGTTAAGATTGTTTTCCATCTGGAATGCAAATGGCACCAGACAACTCTGAGTAACATAGTCGCATGATAATGTTTTTGTCATTTGAAAAAAAAATTAGGCTGACTTTTACTTGGCAGTATGTGGCTCCAGATAAGGGATAATGGATAAGGCACTGGCCTCCTAAGCCAGGGATTGTGGGTTCGAGTCCCATCTGGGGTGTTTTCTTTCCGTGCTGCTTGAACAGACTCCTGGCATGTTTTAGCTCTGGAATAGTGCTCAAACGGATTTTTTACTGGATGTTTCTTCCCATTTCTATTTAAATAGATTGTGTGAAATCTGACCATAGAAAGAAGAACAATCCCTTTTCCAAATGCAAAGAGTTTCGACTCTTCCGGGAAGGCTTTCTGCAATTTGGTGTGTGTATGTGGGATGTTGTACCCATACATCCAGAAGAGCATTTGTGAGGTTAGACACTGATGTTGAGCGAGAGGGCCTTGTTGCTTGCAATCTCCATTCTAGCTCTTTAACCCCTTAAGGACACATGACGTACCGGTACGTCATGTGTTGTTCCGATCACTGCCGCCCGGCCGGCGGTGATCGGAACAAGGTGCCTCCTCAAATCATTGGCGATCACAACAAACCACAGGTCAATTCAGACCTGCGGTTTGATGCGCTTTTTGCAGTTTCTGATCCTCGCGGTCCCTGACCGCGGGGATCAGAAACTTTATAATGGCCAAAATATATATATTTCACCTCCCCCTGCACCCCTGAATGATTTTAGCCCGGTGGGAGGTGCAGGGGGAGGGTTGCGGGCGGTGCAGGAGGCGTGCGGTGCGGCAGGCGGGATCGCGATCCCCCGCCCGCCTGCCCTTGAATAATCGTTGGTGGCTAGTGTGTATACCAGGGTGCCAGCACATTAAACGGCTGACATCTGTGCTGCGATGTCAGCCGTTTAACCCGTACAAACCCCTGTATGGAAAAGGTTAACAGCGCAGGGAGCTCCCTCCCTCTCCCATCGGGGGTCTGCAGCCCCCCGATGAAAAGGGAGAGAGCCCCCAGACAGCCCCCCGACAGACCCGTCCTTACCCTTCCCCGTCTGCGCAGTTGTGGCAGATGGGGAAGGTTCCCATGGCAACAGGATGCTTTCTCAGGCATCCTGCTGTCCATGGTGCTGAACATATCTGTGCTAAAGGCAGAGATCTGTTCAGACAAAGTGTAAGTAAAATACAGTGCAGTACCCTATATAGTGTACTGTACTGTATTATACAGACATCAGACCCACTGGATCTTCAAGAACCAAGTGGGTCTGGGTCAAAAAAAAAGTAAAAAAAAGTGAAAAAAAAGTTAAAATCAAAAAACACATTTATCACTGATTAAAAATGAAAAAAATAAAATTTTCTACACATGTTTGGTATAGCCGCGTCCGTAACGACCTGATCTATAAAACGGTCATGTTACTTTACCCGAACGGTGAACGCCATAAAAAAAAAACTATGATAAAATTGAAATTTTGCCCACCTTACTTTCCAAAAAAAGGTAATAAAAGTGATCATAAAAGTCGCATGTACGCCAAAATTGTAACAATCAAACCGTCATCTCATCATGCATCATACCCTACCCAAGATAATCGCCCAAAAACTGAAAAAACTATGGCTCTTAGACTATGGAAACACTAAAACATGATTTTTTTTGTTTCAAAAAAGAAATCATTGTGTAAAACTAAATAAAGAAAAAAAAAGTATACATATTGGGTATCGCCGCGTCCGTATCGACCGGCTCTATAAAAATATCACATGACCTAACCCCTCAGATGACCACCGTAAAAAAAATAAAAATAAAAACGGTGTAAAAAAAGCAAATTTTTTGTCATCTTACGTCACAAAAAGTGTAATAGCAAGCGATCAAAATGTCATATGCACCCCAAAATAGTGTCAATCAAACCGTCATCTCATCCCGCAAAAAATGAGACCCTACTTAAGATAATTTCTCAAAAACTGAAAAAAATATGGCTCTTAGACTATAGAGACACTAAAACTTTTTTTTGTTTTAAAAATGAAATCATTGTGTAAAACTTACATAAATAAAAACAATTGTATACATATTAGGTATCGCCGTGTCCGTGACAACCTGCTCTATAAAATTACCACATGATCTAACCTGTCAGATGAATGTTGTAACATAGTACATATGTAACATAGTACATAAGGCCGAAAAAAGACATTTGTCCATCCAGTTCGGCCTGTCATCCTACAAGTTGATCCAGAGGAAGGCAAAAAAAAAACCCTGTGAGGTAGAAGCCAATTTTCCTCACTTTAGGGGAATAAAAAATTCCTTCCCGACTCCAATCAGGCAATCAGAATAACTCCCTGGATCAACGACCCCTCTCTAGTAGCTATAGCCTGTAATATTATTACACTCCAGAAATACATCCAGGCCCCTCTTGAATTCCTTTATTGTACTCACCATCACCACCTCCTCAGGCAGAGAGTTCCATAGTCTCACTGCTCTTACCGTAAAGAACCCTTTTCTATGTTTGTGTACAAACCTTCTTTCCTCCAAACGCAGAGGATGTCCCCTCGTCACAGTCCTGGGGATAAATAGATGATGGGATAGATCTCTGTACTGCCCCCTGATATATTTATACATAGTAATTAGATCTCCCCTCAGTCGTCTTTTTTCTAACGTGAATAACCCTAATTTTGATAATCTTTCAGGGTACTGTAGTTGCCCCATTCCAGTTATTACTTTAGTTGCCCTCCTCTGGACCCTCTCCAGCTCTGCTATGTCTGCCTTGTTTACAGGAGCCCAGAACTGTACACAGTACTCCATGTGTGGTCTGACCAGTGATTTGTAAAGTAGTAGGAATATGTTCTCATCACGGGCATCTATGCCCCTTTTGATGCAACCCATTATCTTATTGGCCTTGGCAGCCGCTGCCTGACACTGTTTTTTGCAGCTTAGTTTGCTGTTTATTAAAATTCCTAGATCCTTTTCCATGTCAGTGTTACCGAGTGTTTTACCATTTAGTATGTACGGGTGACTTGCATTATTCCTTCCCATGTGCATAACTTTACATTTCTCAGTGTTAAACCTCATCTGCCACTTATCTGCCCAAGCCTCCAATCTATCCAGATCCCTCTGTAGTAGTATACTGTCCTCTTCAGTGTTAATTACTTTACACAGTTTAGTGTCATCTGCGAAAATTGATATTTTACTATGCAAGCCTTCTACAAGATCATTAATAAATATATTGAAGAGAATAGGGCCCAATACTGACCCCTGAGGTACTCCACTAGTGACAGTGACCCAATCTGAGTATGTACCGTTAATAACCACCCTCTGTTTTCTATCATTGAGCCAGTTACTTACCCACTTACAGACGTTTTCTCCGAGTCCGAGCATTCTCATTTTATATACTAACCTTTTATGAGGTACAGTGTCAAATGCTTTGGAGAAGTCCAGATACACGACATCCATTGATTCGCCGCTGTCAAGTCTAGTACTTACCTCCTCATAGAAACTGATTAAATTAGTTTGACATGACCGATCCCTCACGAAGCCATGCTGATATGGCGTTATTTGCTTATTTCCCATAAGATGCTCTAACATAGCATCTCTCAGAAAACCTTCAAACAGTTTACCCACAACAGATGTTAAACTTACCGGCCTATAGTTTCCAGGCTCTGTTTTTGGACCCTTTTTGAATATTGGCACCACATTTGCCATGCGCCAATCCTGTGGGACATTCCCTGTCAGTACAGAGTCCGCAAATATCAGAAATAAGGGTCTGGCTATGACATTACTTAATTCCCTTAGGATACGGGGGTGTATGCCATCCGGTCCTGGCGATTTGTCTATTTTGATTTTTTTAAGTCGCTGTTGTACTTCTTCCTGGGTCAGACAGGACACTTTTAATGGCGAATTTATTTCAGCATTCAGCATTTCATCTGACAGTTTATTTTCCTCAGTGAATACATTGGAGAAAAAAATATTTAACAGCTTTGCTTTCTCATCTTCGCTCTCTGCGACTCCCCCCTCATTACTCTTTAAAGGGCCGACACCTTCAGATTTATACTTTTTAACATTTATATAATTGAAGAACATTTTAGGGTTAGTTTTACTCTGTTTGGCAATTAATCTCTCGGTCTCTAGTTTGGCCGCTTTTATTTGTTTTTTACATGTTCTGTTTTTTTCCTTATAGTTTTTCAGTGCTTCCGTGCTACCCTCCTGTTTTAGGGTTTTATATGCTTTCTTTTTGTCATTTATTGCTTTCTTTACAGTTCTGTTTATCCACATTGGTTTCTTTTTGTTCCTTAACCTTTTATTCCCATACGGTATGTACCTCTCACAATGAGATTTTAGGATGTTTTTAGGATGTTTTACAATGAGATTTTAGGATGTTTTGTACATAACAAAAAAAAAAAACTGTGCCAAAAAAGCTATTTCTTGTTACCTTGCCGCACAAAAAGTGTAATATAGAGCAACCAAAAATCATATGTACCCTAAACTAGTACCAACAAAACTGCCACCCTATCACGTAATTTCTAAAATGGGGTCACTTTTTGGAGTTTCTACTCTAGGGGTGCATCAGGGGGGGCTTCAAATGGGACATGGTGTCAAAAAACCAGTCCAGCAAAATCTGCCTTCCAAAAACCGTATGGCATTCCTTTCCTTCCGCGCCTTGCCTAGTGACCGTACAGCTGTTTACGACCACATATGGGGTGTTTCTGTAAACTAAAGAATTAGGGCAATAAATAATGAGTTTTGTTTGGCTGTTAACCCTTGCTTTGTAACTGGAAAAAAATATTAAAATGGAAAATCTGCCAAAAAAGTGAAATTTGGAAATTGTATCTCTATTTTCCATTAAATCTTGTGCAACACCTAAAGGGTTAACAAAGTTTGTAAAATCAGTTTTGAATACCTTGAGGGGTGTAGTTTCTTAGATGGGGTCACTTTTATGGAGTTTCTACTCTAGGGTTGCATCAGGGGGGCTTCAAAAGGGACATGGTGTAATTAAACCAGTCCAGCAAAATCTGCCTTCCAAAAACCATACGGCGCACCTTTCCCTCTACGCCCTACTATGTGCCAGTACAGTAGTTTACGGCCACATATGGGGTGTTTCTGCAAACTACAGAATCGAGGCAATAAAGATACAGTCTTGTTTGGCTGTTAACCCTTGCTTTGTTAGTGGAAAAAATGGGTTAAAATGGAGAATTTGTCAAAAAATCTAAATTCTGAAATTTTATCACCATTTGCCATTAACTCTTGTGGAACACCTAAAGGGTTAACAACGTTTGTAAAATCAGTTTTGAATACCTTGAGGGGAGCAGTTTCTAGAATTGGGTCATTTTTGGGTGGTTTCTATTACGTAAGCCTCACAAAGTGACTTCAGACCTAAACTGGTCCCTAAAAAGTGGGTTTTTGAAAATTTCAGAAAAATCTCAAGATTTGCTTCTAAACTTCTAAGCCTTGTAACATCCCCTAAAAAATAAAATATAATTTCCAAATTGATTCAAACATGAAGTAGACATATGGGGAATGTAAAGTAATAACTTTTTTTGTAGGTATTACTATGTATTATAGAATTAGAGAAAATGAAACTTGGAAATTTGCAATTTTTTACTTCATTTTTTATAAATTTGGTATTTTTTTATAAATAAAAATGAATTTTTTTTACTTCATTTTACCAGTGTCATGAAGTACAATATGTGACGAAAAAATAATCTCAGAATGGCCTGGATAAGTCAAAGTGTTTTAAAGTTATCACCACTAAAAGTGACACTGGTCAGATTTGCAAAAAATGGCCTGGTCCTTAGGGTAAATAAGGCTGTGTCCTTAAGGGGTTAAGGTCATTTTACATGGACTCAAAGTCAGACTCATTGAGGGAAGTAGGTGGCTAGTAGGAAGCTATAAATCAGATAATCTTCACTGACCGCTGACTTGGTTACTGATTTTGATAATTGATGCAACTTAGACACGCCTCACCTAAGGTCCTTTTACATGGACCCATAGTCAGACCCATTGTCGGGGATGAGCGTTTGTATAAGCGTTTGTTCCTCATAATTAGCTGGCGCCGATCACCCAATGAATGAGCAAACACTCGTTCATCGGGGGAGGGTGTCTTTCTCCCGGAACCCAAAATCAACGTTTTTCCACAGCAGCCTTCTGCTGCCCAGGAACCATGATTTTTTTATGGAGACAAGCCGTCGCTGTATCGATCACTCGTCACTATACAGAAGAGGTGAATGCTGCATGTTAATGTGGCCCTCATCTCCGCTGACGATCAGACAATTATTGGGAACGTTTCGTTTGTGCCCGATAATTGCCTGATATATTGGTCTCCTTGAAAGGGCCCAAGTGCTCCAGTGGCGCAATCGGTCAGCGCGCGGTACTTATAAAGCAGTAACTGTTGAGCAATGCCGAGGTTGTGAGTTCAAGCCTCACCTGGAGCATTGTTTACTTGACTTATTTGTGTTTTAGAACGGCAGAAGGAAAGCAATGTCTCTCCGGTCCCGTCATGATATATTAACATGTTTGAAGGGGAAATGCAGCAGAATTCTTTATTGTTCAAGGGTTCTGGCAACCCAATGAGATTTCCATCATCAGTATTAAAATATGTCATGGACTAAGTGATCAAAACCAAGACTCCTAGAAACTCCTTGCTCTTGTGTAAGGAAAGCAAGCACATGGTTAAGATTGTTTTCCATCTGGAATGCAAATGGCACCAGAAAACTGAGTAACATAGTCGCAAGATAATGTTTTTGTCATTTAAAAAAAATTAGTAAGCTGACTTTCACTTGGCAGTATATGGCCCCAGTGGCCTAATGGATAAGGCACTGGCCTCCTAAGCCAGGGATTGTGGGTTCAAGTCCCATCTGGGGTGTTTGTTTACCGTGCTGCTTGAACAGACTCAAGGCATGTTTTACCTTTGGAATAGTGCTCAAACAGATTCTTTACTGGATGTTTCTTCCGATTGCTATTTAAATAGATTGTGTGAAATCTGACCATAGAAATACAGTTTGTGTGTCCCAAAAAGGCTTCATCCCAAGGAACAATCCCTTTTCCAAATACAGAGTTTCCACTCTTCTGGGAAGGCTTTCTGCAAGAGGTGTGTGTGCCTGTGTGAAGTTGTGCCCATACATCCAGAATAGCATTTGTGAGGTCAGACACTGATATTGAGCGAGAGGGCCTCGTTGCTTGCAATTTCCATTCTAGATTTTATACACCTGCAGCTGCGGCTAAGGGACTTAATAAATCACCTGAATTCAGTGATTGAGGTGTGTCCAAATGCTTTTGTCCATATAGCGCATCAATAAGAGGAAAGTAGGTGGCTAGTAGGATGCTATAAATCAGATAATCTTAACTGACCGCTGACTTGGTTACTGATTTTGATAATTGATGCAACTTAGACACGCCTCACCTAAGGTCCTTTTACATGGACCCATAGTCAGACCCATTGTCGGGGATGAGCGTTTGTATAAGCGTTTGTTCCTCATAATTAGCTGGCGCCGATCACCCAATGAATGAGCAAACACTCGTTCATCGGGTGAGGGTGTCTTTCTCCCGGAACCCAAAATCAACGTTTTTCCACAGCAGCCTTCTGCTGCCCAGGAACCATGATTTTTTATGGAGACAAGCCGTCGCTGTATCGATCACTCGTCACTATACAGAAGAGGTGAATGCTGCATGTAAATGTGGCCCTCATCTCCGCTGACGATCAGACAATTATTGGGAACGTTTCGTTTGTGCCCGATAATTGCCTGATATATTGGTCTCCTTGAAAGGCCCCAAGTGCTCCAGTGGCGCAATCGGTCAGCGCGTAGTACTTATAAAGCAGTAACTGTTGAGCAATGCCGAGGTTGTGAGTTCAAGCCTCACCTGGAGCATTGTTTACTTGACTTATTTGTGTTTTAGAACGGCAGAAGGAAAGCAATGTCTCTCCGGTCCCGTCATGATATATTAACATGTTTGAAGGGGAAATGCAGCAGAATTCTTTATTGTTCAAGGGTTCTGGCAACCCAATGAGATTTCCATCATCAGTATTAAAATATGTCATGGACTAAGTGATCAAAACCAAGACTCCTAGAAACTCCTTGCTCTTGTGTAAGGAAAGCAAGCACATGGTTAAGATTGTTTTCCATCTGGAATGCAAATGGCACCAGAAAACTGAGTAACATAGTCGCAAGATAATGTTTTTGTCATTTAAAAAAATTAGTAAGCTGACTTTCATTTGGCAGTATATGGATAAGGCACTGGCCTCCTAAGCCAGGGATTGTGGGTTCAAGTCCCATCTGGGGTGTTTGTTTACCGTGCTGCTTGAACAGACTCAAGGCATGTTTTACCTTTGGAATAGTGCTCAAACAGATTCTTTACTGGATTTTTCTTCCGATTGCTATTTAAATAGATTGTGTGAAATCTGACCATAGAAATACAGTTTGTGTGTCCCAAAAAGGCTTCATCCCAAGGAACAATCCCTTTTCCAAATACAGAGTTTCCACTCTTCTGGGAAGGCTTTCTGCAAGAGTTTGGTGTGTGCCTGTGTGAAGTTGTGCCCATACATCCAGAATAGCATTTGTGAGGTCAGACACTGATATTGAGCGAGAGGGCCTCGTTGCTTGCAATTTCCATTCTAGATTTTATACACCTGCGGCTAAGGGACTTAATAAATCACCTGAATTCAGTGATTGAGGTGTGTCCAAATGCTTTTGTCCATATAGCGCATCAATAAGAGGAAAGTAGGTGGCTAGTAGGATGCTATAAATCAGATAATCTTAACTGACCGCTGACTTGGTTACTGATTTTGATAATTGATGCAACTTAGACACGCCTCACCTAAGGTCCTTTTACATGGACCAATAGTCAGACCCATTGTCGGGGATGAGCGTTTGTATAAGCGTTTGTTCCTCATAATTAGCTGGCGCCGATCACCCAATGAATGAGCAAACACTCGTTCATCGGGTGAGGGTGTCTTTCTCCCGGAACCCAAAATCAACGTTTTTCCACAGCAGCCTTCTGCTGCCCAGGAACCATGATTTTTTATGGAGACAAGCCGTCGCTGTATCGATCACTCGTCACTATACAGAAGAGGTGAATGCTGCATGTAAATGTGGCCCTCATCTCCGCTGACGATCAGACAATTATTGGGAACGTTTCGTTTGTGCCCGATAATTGCCTGATATATTGGTCTCCTTGAAAGGCCCCAAGTGCTCCAGTGGCGCAATCGGTCAGTGCGCGGTACTTATAAAGCAGTAACTGTTGAGCAATGCCGAGCATTGTTTACTTTACTTATTTGTGTTTTAGAACGGCAGAAGGAAAGCAATGTCTCTCCGGTCCCGTCATGATATATTAACATGTTTGAAGGGGAAATGCAGCAGAATTCTTTATTGTTCAAGGGTTCTGGCAACCCAATGAGATTTCCATCATCAGTATTAAAATATGTCATGGACTAAGTGATCAAAACCAAGACTCCTAGAAACTCCTTGCTCTTGTGTAAGGAAAGCAAGCACATGGTTAAGATTGTTTTCCATCTGGAATGCAAATGGCACCAGAAAACTGAGTAACATAGTCGCAAGATAATGTTTTTGTCATTTAAAAAAATTAGTAAGCTGACTTTCACTTGGCAGTATATGGCCCCAGTGGCCTAATGGATAAGGCACTGGCCTCCTAAGCCAGGGATTGTGGGTTCAAGTCCCATCTGGGGTGTTTGTTTACCGTGCTGCTTGAACAGACTCAAGGCATGTTTTACCTTTGGAATAGTGCTCAAACAGATTCTTTACTGGATTTTTCTTCCGATTGCTATTTAAATAGATTGTGTGAAATCTGACCATAGAAATACAGTTTGTGTGTCCCAAAAAGGCTTCATCCCAAGGAACAATCCCTTTTCCAAATACAGAGTTTCCACTCTTCTGGGAAGGCTTTCTGCAAGAGTTTGGTGTGTGCCTGTGTGAAGTTGTGCCCATACATCCAGAATAGCATTTGTGAGGTCAGACACTGATATTGAGCGAGAGGGCCTCGTTGCTTGCAATTTCCATTCTAGATTTTATACACCTGCAGCTGCGGCTATGGGACTCAATGAAACACCTGAATTCAGTGATTGAGGTGTGTCCATATGCTTTTGTCCATATAGCGCATCAATAAGAGGAAAGTAGGTGGCTAGTAGGATGCTATAAATCAGATAATCTTCACTGACCGCTGACTTGGTTACTGATTTTGATAATTGATGCAACTTAGACACGCCTCACCTAAGGTCCTTTTACATGGACCCATAGTCAGACCCATTGTCGGGGATGAGCGTTTGTATAAGCGTTTGTTCCTCATAATTAGCTGGCGCCGATCACCCAATGAATGAGCAAACACTCGTTCATCGGGTGAAGGTGTCTTTCGCCCGGAACCCAAAATCAACGTTTTTCCACAGCAGCCTTCTGCTGCCCAGGAACCATGATTTTTTATGGAGACAAGCCGTCGCTGTATCGATCACTCGTCACTATACAGAAGAGGTGAATGCTGCATGTAAATGTGGCCCTCATCTCCGCTGACGATCAGACAATTATTGGGAACGTTTCGTTTGTGCCCGATAATTGCCTGATATATTGGTCTCCTTGAAAGGCCCTAAGTGCTCCAGTGGCGCAATCGGTCAGCGCGTAGTACTTATAAAGCAGTAACTGTTGAGCAATGCCGAGGTTGTGAGTTCAAGCCTCACCTGGAGCATTGTTTACTTGACTTATTTGTGTTTTAGAACGGCAGAAGGAAAGCAATGTCTCTCCGGTCCCGTCATGATATATTAACATGTTTGAAGGGGAAATGCAGCAGAATTCTTTATTGTTCAAGGGTTCTGGCAACCCAATGAGATTTCCATCATCAGTATTAAAATATGTCATGGACTAAGTGATCAAAACCAAGACTCCTAGAAACTCCTTGCTCTTGTGTAAGGAAAGCAAGCACATGGTTAAGATTGTTTTCCATCTGGAATGCAAATGGCACCAGAAAACTGAGTAACATAGTCGCAAGATAATGTTTTTGTCATTTAAAAAAATTAGTAAGCTGACTTTCATTTGGCAGTATATGGATAAGGCACTGGCCTCCTAAGCCAGGGATTGTGGGTTCAAGTCCCATCTGGGGTGTTTGTTTACCGTGCTGCTTGAACAGACTCAAGGCATGTTTTACCTTTGGAATAGTGCTCAAACAGATTCTTTACTGGATTTTTCTTCCGATTGCTATTTAAATAGATTGTGTGAAATCTGACCATAGAAATACAGTTTGTGTGTCCCAAAAAGGCTTCATCCCAAGGAACAATCCCTTTTCCAAATACAGAGTTTCCACTCTTCTGGGAAGGCTTTCTGCAAGAGTTTGGTGTGTGCCTGTGTGAAGTTGTGCCCATACATCCAGAATAGCATTTGTGAGGTCAGACACTGATATTGAGCGAAAGGGCCTCGTTGCTTGCAATTTCCATTCTAGATTTTATACACCTGCGGCTAAGGGACTTAATAAATCACCTGAATTCAGTGATTGAGGTGTGTCCAAATGCTTTTGTCCATATAGCGCATCAATAAGAGGAAAGTAGGTGGCTAGTAGGATGCTATAAATCAGATAATCTTAACTGACCGCTGACTTGGTTACTGATTTTGATAATTGATGCAACTTAGACACGCCTCACCTAAGGTCCTTTTACATGGACCCATAGTCAGACCCATTGTCGGGGATGAGCGTTTGTATAAGCGTTTGTTCCTCATAATTAGCTGGCGCCGATCACCCAATGAATGAGCAAACACTCGTTCATCGGGTGAGGGTGTCTTTCTCCCGGAACCCAAAATCAACGTTTTTCCACAGCAGCCTTCTGCTGCCCAGGAACCATGATTTTTTATGGAGACAAGCCGTCGCTGTATCGATCACTCGTCACTATACAGAAGAGGTGAATGCTGCATGTAAATGTGGCCCTCATCTCCGCTGACGATCAGACAATTATTGGGAACGTTTCGTTTGTGCCCGATAATTGCCTGATATATTGGTCTCCTTGAAAGGCCCCAAGTGCTCCAGTGGCGCAATCGGTCAGTGCGCGGTACTTATAAAGCAGTAACTGTTGAGCAATGCCGAGCATTGTTTACTTGACTTATTTGTGTTTTAGAACGGCAGAAGGAAAGCAATGTCTCTCCGGTCCCGTCATGATATATTAACATGTTTGAAGGGGAAATGCAGCAGAATTCTTTATTGTTCAAGGGTTCTGGCAACCCAATGAGATTTCCATCATCAGTATTAAAATATGTCATGGACTAAGTGATCAAAACCAAGACTCCTAGAAACTCCTTGCTCTTGTGTAAGGAAAGCAAGCACATGGTTAAGATTGTTTTCCATCTGGAATGCAAATGGCACCAGAAAACTGAGTAACATAGTCGCAAGATAATGTTTTTGTCATTTAAAAAAATTAGTAAGGGCTCTTTCACACTTGCGTTCTTGTCTTCCGGCATAGAGTTCCGTCGTCGGGGCTCTATGCCGGAAGAATCCTGATCAGGATTATCCTAATGCATTCTGAATGGAGAGAAATCCGTTCAGGATGCATCAGGATGTCTTCAGTTCCGGAACGGAAAGTTTTTTGGCCGGAGAAAATACCGCAGCATGCTGCGCTTTTTGCTCCGGCCAAAAATCCGGAACACTTGCCGCAAGGCCGGATCCGGAATTAATGCCCATTGAAAGGCATTGATCCGGATCCGGCCTTAAGCTAAACGTCGTTTCGGCGCATTGCCGGAGCCGACATTTAGCTTTTTCAGAGTGGTTACCATGGCTGCCAGGACTTTAGCGTCTTGGCAGCCATGGTAAAGTGTAGCGGGGAGCGGGGGAGCAGCATACTTACCGTCCGTGCGGCTCCCCGGGCGCTCCAGAGTGACGTCAGGGCGCCCCAAGCGCATGGATCATGTGATCACATGGATCACGTCATCCATGCGCATGGGGCGCTCTGACGTCATTCTGGTGCGCCCGGGGAGCCGCACGGACGGTAAGTATGCTGCTCCCCCGCTCCCCACTACTACTGTGGCAACCAGGACTTTAATAGCGTCCTGGGTGCCATAGTAACACTGAACGCATTTGGAAGACGGTTCCGTCTTCAAATGCTTTCAGTACACTTGCGTTTTTCCGGATCCGGCGTGTAATTCCGGCAAGTGGAGTACACGCCGGATCCGGACAACGCAAGTGTGAAAGAGGCCTTAGCTGACTCTCACTTGGCAGTATATGGCCCCAGTTGCCTAATGGATAAGGCACTGGCCTCCTAAGCCAGGGATTTTGGGTTTAAGTCCCATCTGGGGTGTTTGTTTACCGTGCTGCTTGAACAGACTCAAGGCATGTTTTACCTTTGGAATAGTGCTCAAACGGATTCTTTACTGGATGTTTCTTCTGATTGCTATTTAAATAGATTGTGTGAAATCTGACCATAGAAATACAGTTTGTGTGTCCCAAAAAGGCTTCATCCCAAGGAACAATCCCTTTTCCAAATACAGAGTTTCCACTCTTCTGGGAAGGCTTTCTGCAAGAGTTTGGTGTGTGCCTGTGTGAAGTTGTGCCCATACTGTACATCCAGAATAGCATTTGTGAGGTCAGACACTGATATTGAGCGAGAGGGCCTCGTTGCTTGCAATTTTTTTTATTCTAGATTTTATACACCTGCAGCTGCGGCTATGGGACTCAATGAAACACCTGAATTCAGTGATTGAGGTGTGTCCAAATGCTTTTGTCCATATAGCGCATCAATAAGAGGAAAGTAGGTGGCTAGTAGGATGCTATAAATCAGATAATCTTCACTGACCGCTGACTTGGTTACTGATTTTGATAATTGATGCAACTTAGACACGCCTCACCTAAGGTCCTTTTACATGGACCCATAGTCAGACCCATTGTCGGGGATGAGCGCTTGTATAAGCGTTTGTTCCTCATAATTAGCTGGCGCCGATCACCCAATGAATGAGCAAACACTCGTTCTTCGAGTGAGGGTGTCTTTCTCCCGGAACCCAAAATCAACGTTTTTCCACAGCAGCCTTCTGCTGCCCAGGAACCATGATTTTTTATGGAGACAAGCCGTCGCTGTATCGATCACTCGTCACTATACAGAAGAGGTGAATGCTGCATGTAAATGTGGCCCTCATCTCCGCTGACGATCAGACAATTATTGGGAACGTTTCGTTTGTGCCCGATAATTGCCTGATATATTGGTCTCCTTAAAATTCCCCAAGTGCTCCAGTGGCGCAATCGGTCAGCGCGCGGTACTTATAAAGCAGTAACTGTTGAGCAATGCCGAGGTTGTAAGTTCAAGCCTCACCTGGAGCATTGTTTACTTTACTTATTTGTGTTTTAGAACGGCAGAAGGAAAGCAATGTCTCTCCGGTCCCGTCATGATATATTAACATGTTTGAAGGGGAAATGCAGCAGAATTCTTTATTGTTCAAGGGTTCTGGCAACCTAATGAGATTTCCATCATCAGTATTAAAATATGTCATGGACTAAGTGATCAAAACCAAGACTCCTAGAAACTCCTTGCTCTTGTGTAAGGAAAGCAAGCACATGGTTAAGATTGTTTTCCATCTGGAATGCAAATGGCACCAGAAAACTGAGTAACATAGTCGCAAGATAATGTTTTTGTCATTTAAAAAAAATTAGTAAGCTGACTTTCCCTTGGCAGTATATGGCCCCAGTGGCCTAATGGATAAGGCACTGGCCTCCTAAGCCAGGGATTGTGGGTTCAAGTCCCATCTGGGGTGTTTGTTTACCGTGCTGCTTGAACAGACTCAAGGCATGTTTTACCTTTGGAATAGTGCTCAAACGGATTCTTTACTGGATGTTTCTTCCGATTGCTATTTAAATAGATTGTGTGAAATCTGACCATAGAAATACAGTTTGTGTGTCCCAAAAAGGCTTCATCCCAAGGAACAATCCCTTTTCCAAATACAGAGTTTCCACTCTTCTGGGAAGGCTTTCTGCAAGAGTTTGGTGTGTGCCTGTGTGAAGTTGTGCCCATACATCCAGAATAGCATTTGTGAGGTCAGACACTGATATTGAGCGAGAGGGCCTCGTTGCTTGCAATTTCCATTCTAGATTTTATACACCTGCAGCTGCGGCTATGGGACTCAATGAAACACCTGAATTCAGTGATTGAGGTGTGTCCATATGCTTTTGTCCATATAGCGCATCAATAAGAGGAAAGTAGGTGGCTAGTAGGATGCTATAAATCAGATAATCTTCACTGACCGCTGACTTGGTTACTGATTTTGATAATTGATGCAACTTAGACACGCCTCACCTAAGGTCCTTTTACATGGACCCATAGTCAGACCCATTGTCGGGGATGAGCGCTTGTATAAGCGTTTGTTCCTCATAATTAGCTGGCGCCGATCACCCAATGAATGAGCAAACACTCGTTCTTCGAGTGAGGGTGTCTTTCTCCCGGAACCCAAAATCAACGTTTTTCCACAGCAGCCTTCTGCTGCCCAGGAACCATGATTTTTTATGGAGACAAGCCGTCGCTGTATCGATCACTCGTCACTATACAGAAGAGGTGAATGCTGCATGTAAATGTGGCCCTCATCTCCGCTGACGATCAGACAATTATTGGGAACGTTTCGTTTGTGCCCGATAATTGCCTGATATATTGGGCTCCTTGAAAGGCCCCAAGTGCTCCAGTGGCGCAATCGGTCAGCGCGCGGTACTTATAAAGCAGTAACTGTTGAGCAATGCCGAGGTTGTGAGTTCAAGCCTCACCAGGAGCATTGTTTACTTGACTTATTTGTGTTTTAGAACGGCAGAAGGAAAGCAATGTCTCTCCGGTCCCGTCATGATATATTAACATGTTTGAAGGGGAAATGCAGCAGAATTCTTTATTGTTCAAGGGTTCTGGCAACCCAATGAGATTTCCATCATCAGTATTAAAATATGTCATGGACTAAGTGATCAAAACCAAGACTCCTAGAAACTCCTTGCTCTTGTGTAAGGAAAGCAAGCACATGGTTAAGATTGTTTTCCATCTGGAATGCAAATGGCACCAGAAAACTGAGTAACATAGTCGCAAGATAATGTTTTTGTCATTTAAAAAAAATTAGTAAGCTGAATTTCACTTGGCAGTATATGGCCCCAGTGGCCTAATGGATAAGGCACTGGCCTCCTAAGCCAGGGATTGTGGGTTCAAGTCCCATCTGGGGTGTTTGCTTACCGTGCTGCTTGAACAGACTCAAGGCATGTTTTACCTTTGGAATAGTGCTCAAACAGATTCTTTACTGGATGTTTCTTCCGATTGCTATTTAAATAGATTGTGTAAAATCTGACCATAGAAATACAGTTTGTGTGTCCCAAAAAGGCTTCATCCCAAGGAACAATCCCTTTTCCAAATACAGAGTTTCCACTCTTCTGGGAAGGCTTTCTGCAAGAGTTTGGTGTGTGCCTGTGTGAAGTTGTGCCCATACATCCAGAATAGCATTTGTGAGGTCAGACACTGATATTGAGCGAGAGGGCCTCGTTGCTTGCAATTTCCATTCTAGATTTTATACACCTGCAGCTGCGGCTAAGGGACTTAATAAATCACCTGAATTCAGTGATTGAGGTGTGTCCAAATGCTTTTGTCCATATAGCGCATCAATAAGAGGAAAGTAGGTGGCTAGTAGGATGCTATAAATCAGATAATCTTCACTGACCGCTGACTTGGTTACTGATTTTGATAATTGATGCAACTTAGACACGCCTCACCTAAGGTCCTTTTACATGGACCCATAGTCAGACCCATTGTCGGGGATGAGCGTTTGTATAAGCGTTTGTTCCTCATAATTAGCTGGCGCCGATCACCCAATGAATGAGCAAACACTCGTTCATCGGGTGAGGGTGTCTTTCTCCCGGAACCCAAAATCAACGTTTTTCCACAGCAGCCTTCTGCTGCCCAGTAACCATGATTTTTTATGGAGACAAGCCGTCGCTGTATCGATCACTCGTCACTATACAGAAGAGGTGAATGCTGCATGTAAATGTGGCCCTCATCTCCGCTGACGATCAGACAATTATTGGGAACGTTTCGTTTGTGCCCGATAATTGCCTGATATATTGGGCTCCTTGAAAGGCCCCAAGTGCTCCAGTGGCGCAATCGGTCAGCGCGCGGTACTTATAAAGCAGTAACTGTTGAGCAATGCCGAGGTTGTGAGTTCAAGCCTCACCTGGAGCATTGTTTACTTGACTTATTTGTGTTTTAGAACGGCAGAAGTAAAGCAATGTCTCTCCGGTCCCGTCATGATATATTAACATGTTTGAAGGGGAAATGCAGCAGAATTCTTTATTGTTCAAGGGTTCTGGCAACCCAATGAGATTTCCATCATCAGTATTAAAATATGTCATGGACTAAGTGATCAAAACCAAGACTCCTAGAAACTCCTTGCTCTTGTGTAAGGAAAGCAAGCACATGGTTAAGATTGTTTTCCATCTGGAATGCAAATGGCACCAGAAAACTGAGTAACATAGTCGCAAGATAATGTTTTTGTCATTTAAAAAAATTAGTAAGCTGACTTTCACTTGGCAGTATATGGCCCCAGTGGCCTAATGGATAAGGCACTGGCCTCCTAAGCCAGGGATTGTGGGTTCAAGTCCCATAGGCTTGAAACAGATTCTTTACTGGATGTTTCTTCCGATTGCTATTTAAATAGATTGTGTGAAATCTGACCAAAGGAACAATCCTTTTTCCAAATACAGAGTTTCCACTCTTCTGGGAAGGCTTTCTGCAAGAGTTTGGTGTGTGCCTGTGTGAAGTTGTGCCCATACATCCAGAATAGCATTTGTGAGGTCAGACACTGATATTGAGCGAGAGGGCCTCGTTGCTTGCAATTTCCATTCTAGATTTTATACACCTGCAGCTGCGGCTAAGGGACTTAATAAATCACCTGAATTCAGTGATTGAGGTGTGTCCAAATGCTTTTGTCCATATAGCGCATCAATAAGAGGAAAGTAGGTGGCTAGTAGGATGCTATAAATCAGATAATCTTCACTGACCGCTGACTTGGTTACTGATTTTGATAATTGATGTAACTTAGACACGCCTCACCTAAGGTCCTTTTACATGGACCCATAGTCAGACCCATTGTCGGGGATGAGCGTTTGTATAAGCGTTTGCTCCTCATAATTAGCTGGCGCCGATCACCCAATGAATGAGCAAACACTCGTTCATCGGGTGAGGGTGTCTTTCTCCCGGAACCCAAAATCAACGTTTTTCCACAGCAGCCTTCTGCTGCCCAGGAACCATGATTTTTTATGGAGACAAGCCGTCGCTGTATCGATCACTCGTCACTATACAGAAGAGGTGAATGCTGCATGTAAATGTGGCCCTCATCTCCGCTGACGATCAGACAATTATTGGGAACGTTTCGTTTGTGCCCGATAATTGCCTGATATATTGGTCTCCTTGAAAGGCCCCAAGTGCTCCAGTGGCGCAATCGGTCAGCGTGCGGTACCTATAAAGCAGTAACTGTTGAGCAATGCCGAGGTTGTGAGTTCAAGCCTCACCTGGAGCTTTGTTTACTTGACTTATTTGTGTTTTAGAACGGCAGAAGGAAAGCAATGTCTCTCCGGTCCCGTCATGATATATTAACATGTTTGAAGGGGAAATGCAGCAGAATTCTTTATTGTTCAAGGGTTCTAGCAACCCAATGAGATTTCCATCATCAGTATTAAAATATGTCATGGACTAAGTGATCAAAACCAAGACTCCTAGAAACTCCTTGCTCTTGTGTAAGGAAAGCAAGCACATGGTTAAGATTGTTTTCCATCTGGAATGCAAATGGCACCAGAAAACTGACTAACATAGTCGCAAGATAATAATTTTGTCATTTAAAAAAAATTAGTAAGCTGACTTTCACTTGGCAGTATATGGCCCCAGTGGCCTAATGGATAAGGCACTGGCCTCCTAAGCCAGGGATTGTGGGTTCAAGTCCCATCTGGGGTGTTTGTTTACCGTGCTGCTTGAACAGACTCAAGGCATGTTTTACCTTTGGAATAGTGCTCAAACGGATTCTTTACTGGATGTTTCTTCCGATTGCTATTTAAATAGATTGTGTGAAATCTGACCATAGAAATACAGTTTGTGTGTCCCAAAAAGGCTTCATCCCAAGGAACAATCCCTTTTCCAAATACAGAGTTTCCACTCTTCTGGGAAGGCTTTCTGCAAGAGTTTGGTGTGTGCCTGTGTGAAGTTGTGCCCATACATCCAGAATAGCATTTGTGAGGTCAGACACTGATATTGAGCGAGAGGGCCTCGTTGCTTGCAATTTCCATTCTAGATTTTATACACCTGCAGCTGCGGCTATGGGACTCAATGAAACACCTGAATTCAGTGATTGAGGTGTGTCCATATGCTTTTGTCCATATAGCGCATCAATAAGAGGAAAGTAGGTGGCTAGTAGGATGCTATAAATCAGATAATCTTCACTGACCGCTGACTTGGTTACTGATTTTGATAATTGATGCAACTTAGACACGCCTCACCTAAGGTCCTTTTACATGGACCCATAGTCAGACCCATTGTCGGGGATGAGCATTTGTATAAGCGTTTGTTCCTCATAATTAGCTGGCGCCGATCACCCAATGAATGAGCAAACACTCGTTCATCGGGTGAGGGTGTCTTTCTCCCGGAACCCAAAATCAACGTTTTTCCACAGCAGCCTTCTGCTGCCCAGGAACCATGATTTTTTATGGAGACAAGCCGTCGCTGTATCGATCACTCGTCACTATACAGAAGAGGTGAATGCTGCATGTAAATGTGGCCCTCATCTCCGCTGACGATCAGACAATTATTGGGAACGTTTCGTTTGTGCCCGATAATTGCCTGATATATTGGTCTCCTTGAAAGGCCCCAAGTGCTCCAGTGGCGCAATCGGTCAGCGCGCGGTACTTATAAAGCAGTAACTGTTGAGCAATGCTGAGGTTGTGAGTTCAAGCCTCACCTGGAGCATTGTTTACTTGACTTATTTGTGTTTTAGAACGGCAGAAGGAAAGCAATGTCTCTCTGGTCGGTCCCGTCATGATATATTAACATGTTTGAAGGGGAAATGCAGAAGAATTCTTTATTGTTCAAGGGTTCTGGCAACCCAATGAGATTTCCATCATCAGTATTAAAATATGTCATGGACTAAGTGATCAAAACCAAGACTCCTAGAAACTCCTTGCTCTTGTGTAAGGAAAGCAAGCACATGGTTAAGATTGTTTTCCATCTGGAATGCAAATGGCACCAGAAAACTGAGTAACATAGTCGCAAGATAATGTTTTTGTCATTTAAAAAAAATTAGTAAGCTGACTTTCACTTGGCAGTATATGGCCCCAGTGGCCTAATGGATAAGGCACTGGCCTCCTGTTTGTTTACCGTGCTGCTTGAACAGACTCAAGGCATGTTTTACCTTTGGAATAGTGCTCAAACGGATTCTTTACTGGATGTTTCTTCCGATTGCTATTTAAATAGATTGTGTGAAATCTGACCATAGAAATACAGTTTGTGTGTCCCAAAAAGGCTTCATCCCAAGGAACAATCCCTTTTCCAAATACAGAGTTTCCACTCTTCTGGGAAGGCTTTCTGCAAGAGTTTGGTGTGTGCCTGTGTGAAGTTGTGCCCATACATCCAGAATAGCATTTGTGAGGTCAGACACTGATATTGAGCGAGAGGGCCTCGTTGCTTGCAATTTCCATTCTAGATTTTATACACCTGCAGCTGCGGCTATGGGACTCAATGAAACACCTGAATTCAGTGATTGAGGTGTGTCCATATGCTTTTGTCCATATAGCGCATCAATAAGAGGAAAGTAGGTGGCTAGTAGGATGCTATAAATCAGATAATCTTCACTGACCGCTGACTTGGTTACTGATTTTGATAATTGATGCAACTTAGACACGCCTCACCTAAGGTCCTTTTACATGGACCCATAGTCAGACCCATTGTCGGGGATGAGCGTTTGTATAAGCGTTTGTTTCTCATAATTAGCTGGCGCCGATCACCCAATGAATGAGCAAACACTCGTTCATCGGGTGAGGGTGTCTTTCTCCCGGAACCCAAAATCAACGTTTTTCCACAGCAGCCTTCTGCTGCCCAGGAACCATGATTTTTTATGGAGACAAGCCGTCGCTGTATCGATCACTCGTCACTATACAGAAGAGGTGAATGCTGCATGTAAATGTGGCCCTCATCTCCGCTGACGATCAGGCAATTATTGGGAACGTTTCGTTTGTGCCCGATAATTGCCTGATATATTGGTCTCCTTGAAAGGCCCCAAGTGCTCCAGTGGCGCAATCGGTCAGCGCGCGGTACTTATAAAGCAGTAACTGTTGAGCAATGCCGAGGTTGTGAGTTCAAGCCTCACCTGGAGCATTGTTTACTTGACTTATTTGTGTTTTAGAACGGCAGAAGGAAAGCAATGTCTCTCCGGTCCCGTCATGATATATTAACATGTTTGAAGGGGAAATGCAGCAGAATTCTTTATTGTTCAAGGGTTCTGGCAACCCAATGAGATTTCCATCATCAGTATTAAAATATGTCATGGACTAAGTGATCAAAACCAAGACTCCTAGAAACTCCTTGCTCTTGTGTAAGGAAAGCAAGCACATGGTTAAGATTGTTTTCCATCTGGAATGCAAATGGCACCAGAAAACTGAGTAACATAGTCGCAAGATAATGTTTTTGTCATTTAAAAAAAATTAGTAAGCTGACTTTCACTTGGCAGTATATGGCCCCAGTGGCCTAATGGATAAGGCACTGGCCTCCTAAGCCAGGGATTGTGGGTTCAAGTCCCATCTGGGGTGTTTGTTTACCGTGCTGCTTGAACAGACTCAAGGCATGTTTTACCTTTGGAATAGTGCTCAAACGGATTCTTTACTGGATGTTTCTTCCGATTGCTATTTAAATAGATTGTGTGAAATCTGACCATAGAAATACAGTTTGTGTGTCCCAAAAAGGCTTCATCCCAAGGAATAATCCCTTTTCCAAAAACAGAGTTTCCATTCTTCTGGGAAGGCTTTCTGCAAGAGTTTGGTGTGTGCCTGTGTGAAGTTGTGCCCATACATCCAGAATAGCATTTGTGAGGTCAGACACTGATATTGAGCGAGAGGGCCTCGTTGCTTGCAATTTCCATTCTAGATTTTATACACCTGCAGCTGCGGCTATGGGACTCAATGAAACACCTGAATTCAGTGATTGAGGTGTGTCCATATGCTTTTGTCCATATAGCGCATCAATAAGAGGAAAGTAGGTGGTTAGTAGGATGCTTTAAATCAGATAATCTTCACTGACCGCTGACTTGGTTACTGATTTTGATAATTGATGCAACTTAGACACGCCTCACCTAAGGTCCTTTTACATGGACCCATAGTCAGACCCATTGTCGGGGATGAGCGTTTGTATAAGCGTTTGTTCCTCATAATTAGCTGGCGCCGATCACCCAATGAATGAGCAAACACTCGTTCATCGGGTGAGGGTGTCTTTCTCCCGGAACCCAAAATCAACGTTTTTCCACAGCAGCCTTCTGCTGCCCAGGAACCATGATTTTTTATGGAGACAAGCCGTCGCTGTATCGATCACTCGTCACTATACAGAAGAGGTGAATGCTGCATGTAAATGTGGCCCTCATCTCCGCTGACGATCAGACAATTATTGGGAACGTTTCGTTTGTGCCCGATAATTGCCTGATATATTGGTCTCCTTGAAAGGCCCCAAGTGCTCCAGTGGCGCAATCGGTCAGCGCGCGGTACTTATAAAGCAGTAACTGTTGAGCAATGCCGAGGTTGTGAGTTCAAGCCTCACCTGGAGCTTTGTTTACTTGTGTTTTAGAACGGCAGAAGGAAAGCAATGTCTCTCCGGTCCCGTCATGATATATTAACATGTTTGAAGGGGAAATGCAGCAGAATTCTTTATTGTTCAAGGGTTCTGGCAACCCAATGAGATTTCCATCATCAGTATTAAAATATGTCATGGACTAAGTGATCAAAACCAAGACTCCTAGAAACTCCTTGCTCTTGTGTAAGGAAAGCAAGCACATGGTTAAGATTGTTTTCCATCTGGAATGCAAATAGCACCAGAAAACTGAGTAACATAGTCGCAAGATAATGTTTTTGTCATTTAAAAAAAATTAGTAAGCTGACTTTCACTTGGCAGTATATGGCCCCAGTGGCCTAATGGATAAGGCACTGGCCTCCTAAGCCAGGGATTGTGGGTTCAAGTCCCATCTGGGGTGTTTGTTTACCATGCTGCTTGAACAGACTCAAGGCATGTTTTACCTTTGGAGTAGTGCTCAAACGGATTCTTTACTGGATGTTTCTTCCGATTGCTATTTAAATAGATTGTGTGAAATCTGACCATAGAAATACAGTTTGTGTGTCCCAAAAAGGCTAAATCCCAAGGAACAATCCCTTTTCCAAATACAGAGTTTCCACTCTTCTGGGAAGGCTTTCTACAAGAGTTTGGTGTGTGCCTGTGTGATGTTGTGCCCATACATCCAGAATAGCATTTGTGAGGTCAGACACTGATATTGAGCGAGAGGGCCTCGTTGCTTGCAATTTCCATTCTAGATTTTATACACCTGCAGCTGCGGCTATGGGACTCAATGAAACACCTGAATTCAGTGATTGAGGTGTGTCCATATGCTTTTGTCCATATAGCGCATCAATAAGAGGAAAGTAGGTGGCTAGTAGGATGCTATAAATCAGATAATCTTCACTGACCGCTGACTTGGTTACTGATTTTGATAATTGATGCAACTTAGAACCACCTCACCTAAGGTCCTTTTACATGGACCCATAGTCAGACCCATTGTCGGGGATGAGCGTTTGTATAAGCGTTTGTTCCTCATAATTAGCTGGCGCCGATCACCCAATGAATGAGCAAACACTCGTTCATCGGGTGAGGGTGTCTTTCTCCCGGAACCCAAAATCAACGTTTTTCCACAGCAGCCTTCTGCTGCCCAGGAACCATGATTTTTTATGGAGACAAGCCGTCGCTGTATCGATCACTCGTCACTATACAGAAGAGGTGAATGCTGCATGTAAATGTGGCCCTCATCTCCGCTGACGATCAGACAATTATTGGGAACGTTTCGTTTGTGCCCGATAATTGCCTGATATATTGGTCTCCTTGAAAGGCCCCAAGTGCTCCAGTGGCGCAATCGGTCAGCGCGCGGTACTTATAAAGCAGTAACTGTTGAGCAATGCCGAGGTTGTGCGTTCAAGCCTCACCTGGAGCATTGTTTACTTGACTTATTTGTGTTTTAGAACGGCAGAAGGAAAGCAATGTCTCTCCGGTCCCGTCATGATATATTAACATGTTTGAAGGGGAAATGCAGCAGAATTCTTTATTGTTCAAGGGTTCTGGCAACCCAATGAGATTTCCATCATCAGTATTAAAATATGTCATGGACTAAGTGATCAAAACCAAGACTCCTAGAAACTCCTTGCTCTTGTGTAAGGAAAGCAAGCACATGGTTAAGATTGTTTTCCATCTGGAATGCAAATGGCACCAGAAAACTGAGTAACATAGTCGCAAGATAATGTTTTTGTCATTTAAAAAAAATTTGTAAGCTGAATTTCACTTGGCAGTATATGGCCCCAGTGGCCTAATGGATAAGGCACTGGCCTCCTAAGCCAGGGATTGTGGGTTCAAGTCCCATCTGGGGTGTTTGTTTACCGTGCTGCTTGAACAGACTCAAGGCATGTTTTACCTTTGGAATAGTGCTCAAACGGATTCTTTACTGGATGTTTCTTCCGATTGCTATTTAAATAGATTGTGTGAAATCTGACCATAGAAATACAGTTTGTGTGTCCCAAAAAGGCTTCATCCCAAGGAACAATCCCTTTTCCAAATACAGAGTTTCCACTCTTCTGGGAAGGCTTTCTGCAAGAGTTTGGTGTGTGCCTGTGTGAAGTTGTGCCCATACATCCAGAATAGCATTTGTGAGGTCAGACACTGATATTGAGCGAGAGGGCCTCGTTGCTTGCAATTTCCATTCTAGATTTTATACACCTGCAGCTGCGGCTAAGGGACTTAATAAATCACCTGAATTCAGTGATTGAGGTGTGTCCATATGCTTTTGTCCATATAGCGCATCAATAAGAGGAAAGTAGGTGGCTAGTAGGATGCTATAAATCAGATAATCTTCACTGACCGCTGACTTGGTTACTGATTTTGATAATTGATGCAACTTAGACACGCCTCACCTAAGGTCCTTTTACATGGACCCATAGTCAGACCCATTGTCGGGGATGAGCGTTTGTATAAGCGTTTGTTCCTCATAATTAGCTGGCGCCGATCACCCAATGAATGAGCAAACACTCGTTCATCGGGTGAGGGTGTCTTTCTCCCGGAACCCAAAATAAACTTTTTTCCACAGCAGCCTTCTGCTGCCCAGGAACCATGATTTTTTATGGAGACAAGCCGTCGCTGTATCGATCACTCGTCACTATACAGAAGAGGTGAATGCTGCATGTAAATGTGGCCCTCATCTCCGCTGACAATCAGACAATTATTGGGAACGTTTCGTTTGTGCCCGATAATTGCCTGATATATTGGGCTCCTTGAAAGGCCCCAAGTGCTCCAGTGGCGCAATAGGTCAGCGCGTGGTACTTATAAAGCAGTAACTGTTGAGCAATGCCAAGGTTGTGAGTTCAAGCCTCACCAGGAGCGATGTTTACTTGACTTATTTGTGTTTTAGAACGGCAGAAGGAAAGCAATGTCTCTCCGGTCCCGTCATGATATATTAACATGTTTGAAAGGGAAATGCAGCAGAATTCTTTATTGTTCAAGGGTTCTGGCAACCCAATGAGATTTCCATCATCAGTATTAAAATATGTCATGGACTAAGTGATCAAAACCAAGACTCCTAGAAACTCCTTGCTCTTGTGTAAGGAAAGCAAGCACATGGTTAAGATTGTTTTCCATCTGGAATGCAAATGGCACCAGAAAACTGAGTAACATAGTCGCAAGATAATGTTTTTGTCATTTAAAAAAAATTAGTAAGCTGACTTTCACTTGGCAGTATATGGCCCCAGTGGCCTAATGGATAAGGCACTGGCCTCCTAAGCCAGGGATTGTGGGTTCAAGTCCCATCTGGGGTGTTTGTTTACCGTGCTGCTTGAACAGACTCAAGGCATGTTTTACCTTTGGAATAGTGCTCAAACGGATTCTTTACTGGATGTTTCTTCCGATTGCTATTTAAATAGATTGTGTGAAATCTGACCATAGAAATACAGTTTGTGTGTCCCAAAAAGGCTTCATCCCAAGGAACAATCCCTTTTCCAAATACAGAGTTTCCACTCTTCTGGGAAGGCTTTCTGCAAGAGTTTGGTGTGTGCCTGTGTGAAGTTGTGCCCATACATCCAGAATAGCATTTGTGAGGTCAGACACTGATATTGAGCGAGAGGGCCTCGTTGCTTGCAATTTCCATTCTAGATTTTATACACCTGCAGCTGCGGCTATGGGACTCAATGAAACACCTGAATTCAGTGATTGAGGTGTGTCCATATGCTTTTGTCCATATAGCGCATCAATAAGACGAAAGTAGGTGGCTAGTAGGATGCTATAAATCAGATAATCTTCACTGACCGCTGACTTGGTTACTGATTTTGATAATTGATGCAACTTAGACACGCCTCACCTAAGGTCCTTTTACATGGACCCATAGTCAGACCCATTGTCGGGGATGAGCGTTTGTATAAGCGTTTGTTCCTCATAATTAGCTGGCGCCGATCACCCAATGAATGAGCAAACACTCGTTCATCGGGTGAGGGTGTCTTTCTCCCGGAACCCAAAATCAACGTTTTTCCACAGCAGCCTTCTGCTGCCCAGGAACCATGATTTTTTATGGAGACAAGCCGTCGCTGTATCGATCACTCGTCACTATACAGAAGAGGTGAATGCTGCATGTAAATGTGGCCCTCATCTCCGCTGACGATCAGACAATTATTGGGAACGTTTCGTTTGTGCCCGATAATTGCCTGATATATTGGTCTCCTTGAAAGGCGCCAAGTGCTCCAGTGGCGCAATCGGTCAGCGCGCGGTACTTATAAAGCAGTAACTGTTGAGCAATGCCGAGGTTGTAAGTTCAAGCCTCACCTGGAGCATTGTTTACTTGACTTATTTGTGTTTTAGAACGGTAGAAGGAAAGCAATGTCTCTCCGGTCCCGTCATGATATATTAACATGTTTGAAGGGGAAATGCAGCAGAATTCTTTATTGTTCAAGGGTTCTGGCAACCTAATGAGATTTCCATCATCAGTATTAAAATATGTCATGGACTAAGTGATCAAAACCAAGACTCCTAGAAACTCCTTGCTCTTGTGTAAGGAAAGCAAGCACATGGTTAAGATTGTTTTCCATCTGGAATGCAAATGGCACCAGAAAACTGAGTAACATAGTCGCAAGATAATGTTTTTGTCATTTAAAAAAAATTAGTAAGCTGACTTTCACTTGGCAGTATATGGCCCCAGTGGCCTAATGGATAAGGCACTGGCCTCCTAAGCCAGGGATTGTGGGTTCAAGTCCCATCTGGGGTGTTTGTTTACCGTGCTGCTTGAACAGACTCAAGGCATGTTTTACCTTTGGAATAGTGCTCAAACGGATTCTTTACTGGATGTTTCTTCCGATTGCTATTTAAATAGATTGTGTGAAATCTGACCATAGAAATACAGTTTGTGTGTCCCAAAAAGGCTTCATCCCAAGGAACAATCCCTTTTCCAAATACAGAGTTTCCACTCTTCTGGGAAGGCTTTCTGCAAGAGTTTGGTGTGTGCCTGTGCGAAGTTTTGCCCATACATCCAGAATAGCATTTGTGAGGTCAGACACTGATATTGAGCGAGAGGGCCTCGTTGCTTGCAATTTCCATTCTAGATTTTATACACCTGCAGCTGCGGCTAAGGGACTTAATAAATCACCTGAATTCAGTGATTGAGGTGTGTCCAAATGCTTTTGTCCAAATAGCGCATCAATAAGAGGAAAGTAGGTGGCTAGTAGGATGCTATAAATCAGATAATCTTCACTGACCGCTGACTTGGTTACTGATTTTGATAATTGATGCAACTTAGACACGCCTCACCTAAGGTCCTTATACATGGACCCATAGTCAGACCCATTGTCGGGGATGAGCGTTTGTATAAGCGTTTGTTCCTCATAATTAGCTGGCGCCGATCACCCAATGAATGAGCAAACACTCGTTCATCGGGTGAGGGTGTCTTTCTCCCGGAACCCAAAATCAACGTTTTTCCACAGCAGCCTTCTGCTGCCCAGGAACCATGATTTTTTATGGAGACAAGCCGTCGCTGTATCGATCACTCGTCACTATACAGAAGAGGTGAATGCTGCATGTAAATGTGGCCCTCATCTCCGCTGACGATCAGACAATTATTGGGAACGTTTCGTTTGTGCCCGATAATTGCCTGATATATTGGTCTCCTTGAAAGGCCCCAAGTGCTCCAGTGGCGCAATCGGTCAGCGCGCGGTACTTATAAAGCAGTAACTGTTGAGCAATGCCGAGGTTGTGAGTTCAAGCCTCACCTGGAGCATTGTTTACTTGACTTATTTGTGTTTTAGAACGGCAGAAGGAAAGCAATGTCTCTCCGGTCCCGTCATGATATATTAACATGTTTGAAGGGGAAATGCAGCAGAATTCTTTATTGTTCAAGGGTTCTGGCAACCCAATGAGATTTCCATCATCAGTATTAAAATATGTCATGGACTAAGTGATCAAAACCAAGACTCCTAGAAACTCCTTGCTCTTGTGTAAGGAAAGCAAGCACATGGTTAAGATTGTTTTCCATCTGGAATGCATATGGCACCGGAAAACTGAGTAACATAGTCGCAAGATAATGTTTTTGTCATTTAAAAAAAATTAGTAAGCTGACTTTCACTTGGCAGTATATGGCTCCAGTGGCCTAATGGATAAGGCACTGGCCTCCTAAGCCAGGGATTGTGTGTTCAAGTCCCATCTGGGGTGTTTGTTTACCGTGCTGCTTGAACAGACTCAAGGCATGTTTTACCTTTGGAATAGTGCTCAAACGGATTCTTTACTGGATGTTTCTTCCGATTGCTATTTAAATAGATTGTGTGAAATCCCATCTGGGGTGTTTGTTTACCGTGCTGCTTGAACAGACTCAAGGCATGTTTTACCTTTGGAATAGTGCTCAAACGGATTCTTTACTGGATGTTTCTTCCGATTGCTATTTAAATAGATTGTGTGAAATCTGAACATAGAAATACAGTTTGTGTGTCCCAAAAAGGCTTCATCCCAAGGAACAATCCCTTTTCCAAATACAGAGTTTCCACTCTTCTGGGAAGGCTTTCTGCAAGAGTTTGGTGTGTGCCTGTGTGAAGTTGTGCCCATACATCCAGAATAGCATTTGTGAGGTCAGACACTGATATTGAGCGAGAGGGCCTCGTTGCTTGCAATTTCCATTCTAGATTTTATACACCTGCAGCTGCGGCTATGGGACTCAATGAAACACCTGAATTCAGTGATTGAGGTGTGTCCATATGCTTTTGTCCATATAGCGCATCAATAAGAGGAAAGTAGGTGGCTAGTAGGATGCTATAAATCAGATAATCTTCACTGACCGCTGACTTGGTTACTGATTTTGATAATTGATGCAACTTAGACACGCCTCACCTAAGGTCCTTTTACATGGACCCATAGTCAGACCCATTGTCGGGGATAAGCGTTTGTATAAGCGTTTGTTCCTCATAATTAGCTGGCGCCGATCACCCAATGAATGAGCAAACACTCGTTCATCGGGTGAGGGTGTCTTTCTCCCGGAACCCAAAATCAACGTTTTTCCACAGCAGCCTTCTGCTGCCCAGGAACCATGATTTTTTATGGAGACAAGCCGTCGCTGTATCGATCACTCGTCACTATACAGAAGAGGTGAATGCTGCATGTAAATGTGGCCCTCATCTCCGCTGACGATCAGACAATTATTGGGAACGTTTCGTTTGTGCCCGATAATTGCCTGATATATTGGCCTCCTTGAAAGGCGCCAAGTGTTCCAGTGGTTCAATCGGTCAGCGCGCGGTACTTATAAAGCAGTAACTGTTGAGTAATGCCGAGGTTGTGAGTTCAAGCCTCACCTGGAGCATTGTTTACTTGACTTATTTGTGTTTTAGAACGGCAGAAGGAAAGCAATGTCTCTCCTGTCCCGTCATGATATATTAACATGTTTGAAGGGGAAATGCAGCAGAATTCTTTATTGTTCAAGGGTTCTGGCAACCCAATGAGATTTCCATCATCAGTATTAAAATATGTCATGGACTAAGTGATCAAAACCAAGACTCCTAGAAACTCCTTGCTCTTGTGTAAGGAAAGCAAGCACATGGTTAAGATTGTTTTCCATCTGGAATGCAAATGGCACCAGAAAACTGAGTAACATAGTCGCAAGATAATGTTTTTGTCATTTAAAAAAATTAGTAAGCTGACTTTCACTTGGCAGTATATGGCCCCAGTGGCCTAATGTATAAGGCACTGGCCTCCTACGCCAGGGATTGTGGGTTCAAGTGCCATCTGGGGTGTTTGTTTACCGTGCTGCTTGAACAGACTCAAGGCATGTTTTACCTTTGGAATAGTGCTCAAACAGATTCTTTACTGGATGTTTCTTCCGATTGCTATTTAAATAGATTGTGTGAAATCTGACCATAGAAATACAGTTTGTGTGTCCCAAAAAGGCTTCATCCCAAGGAACAATCCCTTTTCCAAATACAGAGTTTCCACTCCTCTGGGAAGGCTTTCTGCAAGAGTTTGTTGTGTGCCTTTGTGAAGTTGTGCCCATACATCCAGAATAGCATTTGTGAGGTCAGACACTGATATTGAGCGAGAGGGCCTCGTTGCTTGCAATTTCCATTCTAGATTTTATACACCTGCAGCTGCGGCTAAAGGACTTAATAAATCACCTGAATTCAGTGATTGAGGTGTGTCCAAATGCTTTTGTCCATATAGCGCATCAATAAGAGGAAAGTAGGTGGCTAGTAGGATGCTATAAATCAGATAATCTTCACTGACCGCTGACTTGGTTACTGATTTTGATAATTGATGCAACTTAGACACGCCTCACCTAAGGTCCTTTTACATGGACCCATAGTCAGACCCATTGTCGGGGATGAGCGTTTGTATAAACGTTTGTTCCTCATAATTAGCTGGCGCCGATCACCCAATGAATGAGCAAACACTTGTTTATCGGGTGAGGGTGTCTTTCTCCCGGAACCCAAAATCAACGTTTTTCCACAGCAGCCTTCTGCTGCCCAGGAACCATGATTTTTTATGGAGACAAGCCGTCGCTGTATCGATCACTCGTCACTATACAGAAGAGGTGAATGCTGCATGTAAATGTGGCCCTCATCTCCGCTGACGATCAGACAATTATTGGGAACGTTTCGTTTGTGCCCGATAATTGCCTGATATATTGGTCTCTTTGAAAGGCCCCAAGTGCTCCAGTCGCGCAATCGGTCAGCGCGCGGTACTTATAAAGCAGTATCTGTTGAGCAATGCCGAGGTTGTGAGTTCAAGCCTCACCTGGAGCATTGTTTACTTGACTTATTTGTGTTTTAGAACGGCAGAAGGAAAGCAATGTCTCTCCGGTCCCGTCATGATATATTAACATGTTTGAAGGGGAAATGCAGCAGAATTCTTTATTGTTCAAGGGTTCTGGCAACCCAATGAGATTTCCATCATCAGTATTAAAATATGTCATGGACTAAGTGATCAAAACCAAGACTCCTAGAAACCCCTTGCTCTTGTGTAAGGAAAGCAAGCACATGGTTAAGATTGTTTTCCATCTGGAATGCAAATGGCACCAGAAAACTGAGTAACATAGTCGCAAGATAATGTTTTTGTCATTTAAAAAAATTAGTAAGCTGACTTTCACTTTGCAGTATATGACCCCAGTGGCCTAATGGATAAGGCACTGGCCTCCTAACCCAGGGATTGTGGGTTCAAGTCCCATCTGGGGTGTTTGTTTACCGTGCTGCTTGAACAGATACAAGGCCCGTTTTACCTTTGGAATAGTGCTCAAACAGATTCTTTACTGGATGTTTCTTCTGATTGCTATTTAAATAGATTGTGTGAAATCTGACCATATAAATACAGTTTGTGTGTCCCAAAAAGGCTTCATCCCAAGGAACAATCCCTTTTCCAAATACAGAGTTTCCACTCTTCTGGGAAGGCTTTCTGCAAGAGTTTGGTGTGTGCCTGTGTGAAGTTGTGCCCATACATCCAGAATAGCATTTGTGAGGTCAGACACTGATATTGAGCGAGAGGGCCTCGTTGCTTGCAATTTCCATTCTAGATTTTATACACCTGCAGCTGCGGCTAAGGGACTTAATAAATCACCTGAATTCAGTGATTGAGGTGTGTCCAAATGCTTTTGTCCATATAGCGCATCAATAAGAGGAAAGTAGGTGGCTAGTAGGATGCTATAAATCAGTTAATCTTCACTGACCGCTGACATGGTTACTGATTTTGATAATTGATGCAACTTAGACACGGCTAAGGGACTTAATAAATCACCTGAATTCAGTGATTGAGGTGTGTCCAAATGCTTTTGTCCATATAGCGCATCAATAAGAGGAAAGTAGGTGGCTAGTAGGATGCTATAAATCAGATAATCTTCACTGACCGCTGACTTGGTTACTGATTTTGATAATTGATGCAACTTAGACATGCCTCACCTAAGGTCCTTTTACATGGACCCATAGTCAGACCCATTGTCGGGGATGAGCGTTTGTATAAGCGTTTGTTCCTCATAATTAGCTGGCGCCGATCACCCAATGAATGAGCAAACACTCGTTCATCGGGTGAGGGTGTCTTTCTCCCGGAACCCAAAATCAACGTTTTTCCACAGCAGCCTTCTGCTGCCCAGGAACCATGATTTTTTATGGAGACAAGCCGTCGCTGTATCGATCACTCATCACTATACAGAAGAGGTGAATGCTGCATGTAAATGTGGCCCTCATCTCCGCTGACGATCAGACAATTATTGGGAACGTTTCGTTTGTGCCCGATAATTGCCTGATATATTGGTCTCCTTGAAAGGCCCCAAGTGCTCCAGTGGCGCAATCGGTCAGTGTGCGGTACTTATAAAGCAGTAACTGTTGAGCAATGCCGAGGTTGTGAGTTCAAGCCTCACCTGGAGCATTGTTTACTTGACTTATTTGTGTTTTAGAACGGCAGAAGGAAAGCAATGTCTCTCCGGTCCCGTCATGATATATTAACATGTTTGAAGGGGAAATGCAGCAGAATTCTTTATTGTTCAAGTGTTCTGGCAACCCAATGAGATTTCCATCATCAGTATTAAAATATGTCATGGACTAAGTGATCAAAACCAAGACTCCTAGAAACTCCCTGCTCTTGTGTAAGGAAAGCAAGCACATGGTTAAGATTGTTTTCCATCTGGAATGCAAATGGCACCAGAAAACTGAGTAACATAGTCGCAAGATAATGTTTTTGTCATTTAAAAAAATTAGTAATCTGACTTTCACTTGGCAGTATATGGCCCCAGTGGCCTAATGGATAAGGCACTGGCCTCCTAAGCCAGGGATTGTGGGTTCAAGTCCCATCTGGGGTGTTTGTTTACCGTGCTGCTTGAACAGACTCAAGGCATGTTTTACCTTTGGAATAGTGCTCAAACAGATTCTTTACTGGATGTTTCTTCCGATTGCTATTTAAATAGATTGTGTGAAATCTGACCATAGAAATACAGTTTGTGTGTCCCAAAAAGGCTTCATCCCAAGGAACAATCCCTTTTCCAAATACAGAGTTTCCACTCTTCTGGGAAGGCATTCTGCAAGAGTTTGGTGTGTGCCTGTGTGAAGTTGTGCCCATACATCCAGAATAGCATTTGTGAGGTCAGACACTGATATTGAGCGAGAGGGCCTCGTTGCTTGCAATTTCCATTCTAGATTTTATACACCTGCAGCTGCGGCTAAGGGACTTAATAAATCACCTGAATTCAGTGATTGAGGTGTGTCCAATTCTTTTGTCCATATAGCGCATCAATAAGAGGAAAGTAGGTGGCTAGTAGGATGCTATAAATCAGATAATCTTCACTGACCGCTGACATGGTTACTGATTTTGATAATTGATGCAACTTAGACACGGCTAAGTGACTTAATAAATCACCTGAATTCAGTGATTGAGGTGTGTCCAAATGCTTTTGTCCATATAGCGCATCAATAAGAGGAAAGTAGGTGGCTAGTAGGATGCTATAAATCAGATAATCTTCACTGACCGCTGACTTGGTTACTGATTTTGATAATTGATGCAACTTAGACACGCCTCACCTAAGGTCCTTTTACATGGACCCATAGTCAGACCCATTGTCGGGGATGAGCGTTTGTATAAACGTTTGTTCCTCATAATTAGCTGGCGCCGATCACCCAATGAATGAGCAAACACTTGTTTATCGGGTGAGGGTGTCTTTCTCCCGGAACCCAAAATCAACGTTTTTCCACAGCAGCCTTCTGCTGCCCAGGAACCATGATTTTTTATGGAGACAAGCCGTCGCTGTATCGATCACTCGTCACTATACAGAAGAGGTGAATGCTGCATGTAAATGTGGCCCTCATCTCCGCTGACGATCAGACAATTATTGGGAACGTTTCGTTTGTGCCCGATAATTGCCTGATATATTGGTCTCTTTGAAAGGCCCCAAGTGCTCCAGTCGCGCAATCGGTCAGCGCGCGGTACTTATAAAGCAGTATCTGTTGAGCAATGCCGAGGTTGTGAGTTCAAGCCTCACCTGGAGCATTGTTTACTTGACTTATTTGTGTTTTAGAACGGCAGAAGGAAAGCAATGTCTCTCCGGTCCCGTCATGATATATTAACATGTTTGAAGGGGAAATGCAGCAGAATTCTTTATTGTTCAAGGGTTCTGGCAACCCAATGAGATTTCCATCATCAGTATTAAAATATGTCATGGACTAAGTGATCAAAACCAAGACTCCTAGAAACTCCTTGCTCTTGTGTAAGGAAAGCAAGCACATGGTTAAGATTGTTTTCCATCTGGAATGCAAATGGCACCAGAAAACTGAGTAACATAGTCGCAAGATAATGTTTTTGTCATTTAAAAAAAATTAGTAAGCTGACTTTCACTTGGCAGTATATGGCCCCAGTGGCCTAATGGATAAGGCACTGGCCTCCTACGCCAGGGATTGTGGGTTCAAGTCCCATCTGGGGTGTTTGTTTACCGTGCTGCTTGAACAGACTCAAGGCATGTTTTACCTTTGGAATAGTGCTCAAACGGATTCTTTACTGGATGTTTCTTCCGATTGCTATTTAAATAGATTGTGTGAAATCTGACCATAGAAATACAGTTTGTGTGTCCCAAAAAGGCTTCATCCCAAGGAACAATCCCTTTTCCAAATACAGAGTTTCCACTCTTCTGGGAAGGCTTTCTGCAAGAGTTTGGTGTGTGCCTGTGTGAAGTTGTGCCCATACATCCAGAATAGCATTTGTGGGGTCAGACACTGATATTGAGCGAGAGGGCCTCGTTGCTTGCAATTTCCATTCTAGATTTTATACACCTGCAGCTGCGGCTATGGGACTCAATGAAACACCTGAATTCAGTGATTGAGGTGTGTCCATATGCTTTTGTCCATATAGCGCATCAATAAGAGGAAAGTAGGTGGCTAGTAGGATGCTATAAATCAGATAATCTTCACTGACCGCTGACTTGGTTACTGATTTTGATAATTGATGCAACTTAGACACGCCTCACCTAAGGTCCTTTTACATGGACCCATAGTCAGACCCATTGTCGGGGATGAGCGTTTGTATAAGCGTTTGTTCCTCATAATTAGCTGGCGCCGATCACCCAATGAATGAGCAAACACTCGTTCATCGGGTGAGGGTGTCTTACTCCCGGAACCCAAAATCAACGTTTTTCCACAGCAGCCTTCTGCTGCCCAGGAACCATGATTTTTTATGGAGACAAGCCGTCGCTGTATCGATCACTCGTCACTATACAGAAGAGGTGAATGCTGCATGTAAATGTGGCCCTCATCTCCGCTGACGATCAGACAATTATTGGGAACGTTTAGTTTGTGCCCGATAATTGCCTGATATATTGGGCTCCTTGAAAGGCCCCAAGTGCTCCAGTCGCGCAATCGGTCAGCGCGCGGTACTTATAAAGCAGTAACTGTTGAGCAATGCCGAGGTTGTGAGTTCAAGCCTCACCTGGAGCATTGTTTACTTGACTTATTTGTGTTTTAGAACGGCAGAAGGAAAGCAATGTCTCTCCGGTCCCGTCATGATATATTAACATGTTTGAAGGGGAAATGCAGCAGAATTCTTTATTGTTCAAGGGTTCTGGCAACCCAATGAGATTTCCATCATCAGTATTAAAATATGTCATGGACTAAGTGATCAAAACCAAGACTCCTAGAAACTCCTTGCTCTTGTGTAAGGAAAGCAAGCACATGGTTAAGATTGTTTTCCATCTGGAATGCATATGGCACCGGAAAACTGAGTAACATAGTCGCAAGATAATGTTTTTGTCATTTAAAAAAAATTAGTAAGCTGACTTTCACTTGGCAGTATATGGCTCCAGTGGCCTAATGGATAAGGCACTGGCCTCCTAAGCCAGGGATTGTGGGTTCAAGTCCCATCTGGGGTGTTTGTTTACCGTGCTGCTTGAACAGACTCAAGGCATGTTTTACCTTTGGAATAGTGCTCAAACGGATTCTTTACTGGATGTTTCTTCCGATTGCTATTTAAAGAGGACCTTTCACCTATTCTTACCCTATGAACTAAGTATACAGCCATGTGGAGCGGCGCCCGGGGATCTCACTGCACTTACTATTATCCCCAGGCGCCGCTCCGTTCTGCCGCTATGCCCTCCGGTATCTCCGTTCCCTAAGTTATAGTAGGCGGAGATACCAGTCCCTAAGTTATGGTAGGCGGAGTCTGCCCTAGCGCTGGCCAATCGCAGCGCAGAGCTCACAGCCTGTGAGGTTATTTTCTCCCAGGCTGTGAGCTCTGCAATGCGATTGGCCAGCGCTAGGGCAGACTCCGCCTACCATAACTTAGGGAACGGAGATACCGGAGGGCATAGCAGGAGAACGGAGCGGCGCCTGGGGATAATAGTAAGTGCAGTGAGATCCCCGGGCGCCGCTCCACATGGCTGTATACTTAGTTCATAGAGTAAGAATAGGTGAAAGGTCCTCTTTAAATAGATTGTGTGAAATCTGACCATAGAAATACAGTTTGTGTGTCCCAAAAAGGCTTCATCCCAAGGAACAATCCCTTTTCCAAATACAGAGTTTCCACTCTTCTGGGAAGGCTTTCTGCAAGAGTTTGGTGTGTGCCTGTGTGAAGTTGTGCCCATACATCCAGAATAGCATTTCTGAGGTCAGACACTGATATTGAGCGAGAGGGCCTCGTTGCTTGCAATTTCCATTCTAGATTTTATACACCTGCAGCTGCGGCTAAGGGACTTAATAAATCACCTGAATTCAGTGATTGAGGTGTGTCCAATTCTTTTGTCCATATAGCGCATCAATAAGAGGAAAGTAGGTGGCTAGTAGGATGCTATAAATCAGATAATCTTCACTGACCGCTGACATGGTTACTGATTTTGATAATTGATGCAACTTAGACACGGCTAAGTGACTTAATAAATCACCTGAATTCAGTGATTGAGGTGTGTCCAAATGCTTTTGTCCATATAGCGCATCAATAAGAGGAAAGTAGGTGGCTAGTAGGATGCTATAAATCAGATAATCTTCACTGACCGCTGACTTGGTTACTGATTTTGATAATTGATGCAACTTAGACACGCCTCACCTAAGGTCCTTTTACATGGACCCATAGTCAGACCCATTGTCGGGGATGAGCGTTTGTATAAACGTTTGTTCCTCATAATTAGCTGGCGCCGATCACCCAATGAATGAGCAAACACTTGTTTATCGGGTGAGGGTGTCTTTCTCCCGGAACCCAAAATCAACGTTTTTCCACAGCAGCCTTCTGCTGCCCAGGAACCATGATTTTTTATGGAGACAAGCCGTCGCTGTATCGATCACTCGTCACTATACAGAAGAGGTGAATGCTGCATGTAAATGTGGCCCTCATCTCCGCTGACGATCAGACAATTATTGGGAACGTTTCGTTTGTGCCCGATAATTGCCTGATATATTGGTCTCTTTGAAAGGCCCCAAGTGCTCCAGTCGCGCAATCGGTCAGCGTGCGGTACTTATAAAGCAGTAACTGTTGAGCAATGCCGAGGTTGTGAGTTCAAGCCTCACCTGGAGCATTGTTTACTTGACTTATTTGTGTTTTAGAACGGCAGAAGGAAAGCAATGTCTCTCCGGTCCCGTCATGATATATTAACATGTTTGAAGGGGAAATGCAGCAGAATTCTTTATTGTTCAAGTGTTCTGGCAACCCAATGAGATTTCCATCATCAGTATTAAAATATGTCATGGACTAAGTGATCAAAACCAAGACTCCTAGAAACTCCCTGCTCTTGTGTAAGGAAAGCAAGCACATGGTTAAGATTGTTTTCCATCTGGAATGCAAATGGCACCAGAAAACTGAGTAACATAGTCGCAAGATAATGTTTTTGTCATTTAAAAAAATTAGTAATCTGACTTTCACTTGGCAGTATATGGCCCCAGTGGCCTAATGGATAAGGCACTGGCCTCCTAAGCCAGGGATTGTGGGTTCAAGTCCCATCTGGGGTGTTTGTTTACCGTGCTGCTTGAACAGACTCAAGGCATGTTTTACCTTTGGAATAGTGCTCAAACAGATTCTTTACTGGATGTTTCTTCCGATTGCTATTTAAATAGATTGTGTGAAATCTGACCATAGAAATACAGTTTGTGTGTCCCAAAAAGGCTTCATCCCAAGGAACAATCCCTTTTCCAAATACAGAGTTTCCACTCTTCTGGGAAGGCATTCTGCAAGAGTTTGGTGTGTGCCTGTGTGAAGTTGTGCCCATACATCCAGAATAGCATTTGTGAGGTCAGACACTGATATTGAGCGAGAGGGCCTCGTTGCTTGCAATTTCCATTCTAGATTTTATACACCTGCAGCTGCGGCTAAGGGACTTAATAAATCACCTGAATTCAGTGATTGAGGTGTGTCCAATTCTTTTGTCCATATAGCGCATCAATAAGAGGAAAGTAGGTGGCTAGTAGGATGCTATAAATCAGATAATCTTCACTGACCGCTGACATGGTTACTGATTTTGATAATTGATGCAACTTAGACACGGCTAAGTGACTTAATAAATCACCTGAATTCAGTGATTGAGGTGTGTCCAAATGCTTTTGTCCATATAGCGCATCAATAAGAGGAAAGTAGGTGGCTAGTAGGATGCTATAAATCAGATAATCTTCACTGACCGCTGACTTGGTTACTGATTTTGATAATTGATGCAACTTAGACACGCCTCACCTAAGGTCCTTTTACATGGACCCATAGTCAGACCCATTGTCGGGGATGAGCGTTTGTATAAACGTTTGTTCCTCATAATTAGCTGGCGCCGATCACCCAATGAATGAGCAAACACTTGTTTATCGGGTGAGGGTGTCTTTCTCCCGGAACCCAAAATCAACGTTTTTCCACAGCAGCCTTCTGCTGCCCAGGAACCATGATTTTTTATGGAGACAAGCCGTCGCTGTATCGATCACTCGTCACTATACAGAAGAGGTGAATGCTGCATGTAAATGTGGCCCTCATCTCCGCTGACGATCAGACAATTATTGGGAACGTTTCGTTTGTGCCCGATAATTGCCTGATATATTGGTCTCTTTGAAAGGCCCCAAGTGCTCCAGTCGCGCAATCGGTCAGCGCGCGGTACTTATAAAGCAGTATCTGTTGAGCAATGCCGAGGTTGTGAGTTCAAGCCTCACCTGGAGCATTGTTTACTTGACTTATTTGTGTTTTAGAACGGCAGAAGGAAAGCAATGTCTCTCCGGTCCCGTCATGATATATTAACATGTTTGAAGGGGAAATGCAGCAGAATTCTTTATTGTTCAAGGGTTCTGGCAACCCAATGAGATTTCCATCATCAGTATTAAAATATGTCATGGACTAAGTGATCAAAACCAAGACTCCTAGAAACCCCTTGCTCTTGTGTAAGGAAAGCAAGCACATGGTTAAGATTGTTTTCCATCTGGAATGCAAATGGCACCAGAAAACTGAGTAACATAGTCGCAAGATAATGTTTTTGTCATTTAAAAAAATTAGTAAGCTGACTTTCACTTTGCAGTATATGACCCCAGTGGCCTAATGGATAAGGCACTGGCCTCCTAACCCAGGGATTGTGGGTTCAAGTCCCATCTGGGGTGTTTGTTTACCGTGCTGCTTGAACAGATACAAGGCCCGTTTTACCTTTGGAATAGTGCTCAAACAGATTCTTTACTGGATGTTTCTTCTGATTGCTATTTAAATAGATTGTGTGAAATCTGACCATATAAATACAGTTTGTGTGTCCCAAAAAGGCTTCATCCCAAGGAACAATCCCTTTTCCAAATACAGAGTTTCCACTCTTCTGGGAAGGCTTTCTGCAAGAGTTTGGTGTGTGCCTGTGTGAAGTTGTGCCCATACATCCAGAATAGCATTTGTGAGGTCAGACACTGATATTGAGCGAGAGGGCCTCGTTGCTTGCAATTTCCATTCTAGATTTTATACACCTGCAGCTGCGGCTAAGGGACTTAATAAATCACCTGAATTCAGTGATTGAGGTGTGTCCAAATGCTTTTGTCCATATAGCGCATCAATAAGAGGAAAGTAGGTGGCTAGTAGGATGCTATAAATCAGTTAATCTTCACTGACCGCTGACATGGTTACTGATTTTGATAATTGATGCAACTTAGACACGGCTAAGGGACTTAATAAATCACCTGAATTCAGTGATTGAGGTGTGTCCAAATGCTTTTGTCCATATAGCGCATCAATAAGAGGAAAGTAGGTGGCTAGTAGGATGCTATAAATCAGATAATCTTCACTGACCGCTGACTTGGTTACTGATTTTGATAATTGATGCAACTTAGACATGCCTCACCTAAGGTCCTTTTACATGGACCCATAGTCAGACCCATTGTCGGGGATGAGCGTTTGTATAAGCGTTTGTTCCTCATAATTAGCTGGCGCCGATCACCCAATGAATGAGCAAACACTCGTTCATCGGGTGAGGGTGTCTTTCTCCCGGAACCCAAAATCAACGTTTTTCCACAGCAGCCTTCTGCTGCCCAGGAACCATGATTTTTTATGGAGACAAGCCGTCGCTGTATCGATCACTCATCACTATACAGAAGAGGTGAATGCTGCATGTAAATGTGGCCCTCATCTCCGCTGACGATCAGACAATTATTGGGAACGTTTCGTTTGTGCCCGATAATTGCCTGATATATTGGTCTCCTTGAAAGGCCCCAAGTGCTCCAGTGGCGCAATCGGTCAGCGTGCGGTACTTATAAAGCAGTAACTGTTGAGCAATGCCGAGGTTGTGAGTTCAAGCCTCACCTGGAGCATTGTTTACTTGACTTATTTGTGTTTTAGAACGGCAGAAGGAAAGCAATGTCTCTCCGGTCCCGTCATGATATATTAACATGTTTGAAGGGGAAATGCAGCAGAATTCTTTATTGTTCAAGTGTTCTGGCAACCCAATGAGATTTCCATCATCAGTATTAAAATATGTCATGGACTAAGTGATCAAAACCAAGACTCCTAGAAACTCCCTGCTCTTGTGTAAGGAAAGCAAGCACATGGTTAAGATTGTTTTCCATCTGGAATGCAAATGGCACCAGAAAACTGAGTAACATAGTCGCAAGATAATGTTTTTGTCATTTAAAAAAATTAGTAATCTGACTTTCACTTGGCAGTATATGGCCCCAGTGGCCTAATGGATAAGGCACTGGCCTCCTAAGCCAGGGATTGTGGGTTCAAGTCCCATCTGGGGTGTTTGTTTACCGTGCTGCTTGAACAGACTCAAGGCATGTTTTACCTTTGGAATAGTGCTCAAACAGATTCTTTACTGGATGTTTCTTCCGATTGCTATTTAAATAGATTGTGTGAAATCTGACCATAGAAATACAGTTTGTGTGTCCCAAAAAGGCTTCATCCCAAGGAACAATCCCTTTTCCAAATACAGAGTTTCCACTCTTCTGGGAAGGCATTCTGCAAGAGTTTGGTGTGTGCCTGTGTGAAGTTGTGCCCATACATCCAGAATAGCATTTGTGAGGTCAGACACTGATATTGAGCGAGAGGGCCTCGTTGCTTGCAATTTCCATTCTAGATTTTATACACCTGCAGCTGCGGCTAAGGGACTTAATAAATCACCTGAATTCAGTGATTGAGGTGTGTCCAATTCTTTTGTCCATATAGCGCATCAATAAGAGGAAAGTAGGTGGCTAGTAGGATGCTATAAATCAGATAATCTTCACTGACCGCTGACATGGTTACTGATTTTGATAATTGATGCAACTTAGACACGGCTAAGTGACTTAATAAATCACCTGAATTCAGTGATTGAGGTGTGTCCAAATGCTTTTGTCCATATAGCGCATCAATAAGAGGAAAGTAGGTGGCTAGTAGGATGCTATAAATCAGATAATCTTCACTGACCGCTGACTTGGTTACTGATTTTGATAATTGATGCAACTTAGACACGCCTCACCTAAGGTCCTTTTACATGGACCCATAGTCAGACCCATTGTCGGGGATGAGCGTTTGTATAAACGTTTGTTCCTCATAATTAGCTGGCGCCGATCACCCAATGAATGAGCAAACACTTGTTTATCGGGTGAGGGTGTCTTTCTCCCGGAACCCAAAATCAACGTTTTTCCACAGCAGCCTTCTGCTGCCCAGGAACCATGATTTTTTATGGAGACAAGCCGTCGCTGTATCGATCACTCGTCACTATACAGAAGAGGTGAATGCTGCATGTAAATGTGGCCCTCATCTCCGCTGACGATCAGACAATTATTGGGAACGTTTCGTTTGTGCCCGATAATTGCCTGATATATTGGTCTCTTTGAAAGGCCCCAAGTGCTCCAGTCGCGCAATCGGTCAGCGCGCGGTACTTATAAAGCAGTATCTGTTGAGCAATGCCGAGGTTGTGAGTTCAAGCCTCACCTGGAGCATTGTTTACTTGACTTATTTGTGTTTTAGAACGGCAGAAGGAAAGCAATGTCTCTCCGGTCCCGTCATGATATATTAACATGTTTGAAGGGGAAATGCAGCAGAATTCTTTATTGTTCAAGGGTTCTGGCAACCCAATGAGATTTCCATCATCAGTATTAAAATATGTCATGGACTAAGTGATCAAAACCAAGACTCCTAGAAACCCCTTGCTCTTGTGTAAGGAAAGCAAGCACATGGTTAAGATTGTTTTCCATCTGGAATGCAAATGGCACCAGAAAACTGAGTAACATAGTCGCAAGATAATGTTTTTGTCATTTAAAAAAATTAGTAAGCTGACTTTCACTTTGCAGTATATGACCCCAGTGGCCTAATGGATAAGGCACTGGCCTCCTAACCCAGGGATTGTGGGTTCAAGTCCCATCTGGGGTGTTTGTTTACCGTGCTGCTTGAACAGATACAAGGCCCGTTTTACCTTTGGAATAGTGCTCAAACAGATTCTTTACTGGATGTTTCTTCTGATTGCTATTTAAATAGATTGTGTGAAATCTGACCATATAAATACAGTTTGTGTGTCCCAAAAAGGCTTCATCCCAAGGAACAATCCCTTTTCCAAATACAGAGTTTCCACTCTTCTGGGAAGGCTTTCTGCAAGAGTTTGGTGTGTGCCTGTGTGAAGTTGTGCCCATACATCCAGAATAGCATTTGTGAGGTCAGACACTGATATTGAGCGAGAGGGCCTCGTTGCTTGCAATTTCCATTCTAGATTTTATACACCTGCAGCTGCGGCTAAGGGACTTAATAAATCACCTGAATTCAGTGATTGAGGTGTGTCCAAATGCTTTTGTCCATATAGCGCATCAATAAGAGGAAAGTAGGTGGCTAGTAGGATGCTATAAATCAGTTAATCTTCACTGACCGCTGACATGGTTACTGATTTTGATAATTGATGCAACTTAGACACGGCTAAGGGACTTAATAAATCACCTGAATTCAGTGATTGAGGTGTGTCCAAATGCTTTTGTCCATATAGCGCATCAATAAGAGGAAAGTAGGTGGCTAGTAGGATGCTATAAATCAGATAATCTTCACTGACCGCTGACTTGGTTACTGATTTTGATAATTGATGCAACTTAGACACGCCTCACCTAAGGTCCTTTTACATGGACCCATAGTCAGACCCATTGTCGGGGATGAGCGTTTGTATAAGCGTTTGTTCCTCATAATTAGCTGGCGCCGATCACCCAATGAATGAGCAAACACTCGTTCATCGGGTGAGGGTGTCTTTCTCCCGGAACCCAAAATCAACGTTTTTCCACAGCAGCCTTCTGCTGCCCAGGAACCATGATTTTTTATGGAGACAAGCCGTCGCTGTATCGATCACTCATCACTATACAGAAGAGGTGAATGCTGCATGTAAATGTGGCCCTCATCTCCGCTGACGATCAGACAATTATTGGGAACGTTTCGTTTGTGCCCGATAATTGCCTGATATATTGGTCTCCTTGAAAGGCCCCAAGTGCTCCAGTGGCGCAATCGGTCAGCGTGCGGTACTTATAAAGCAGTAACTGTTGAGCAATGCCGAGGTTGTGAGTTCAAGCCTCACCTGGAGCATTGTTTACTTGACTTATTTGTGTTTTAGAACGGCAGAAGGAAAGCAATGTCTCTCCGGTCCCGTCATGATATATTAACATGTTTGAAGGGGAAATGCAGCAGAATTCTTTATTGTTCAAGTGTTCTGGCAACCCAATGAGATTTCCATCATCAGTATTAAAATATGTCATGGACTAAGTGATCAAAACCAAGACTCCTAGAAACTCCCTGCTCTTGTGTAAGGAAAGCAAGCACATGGTTAAGATTGTTTTCCATCTGGAATGCAAATGGCACCAGAAAACTGAGTAACATAGTCGCAAGATAATGTTTTTGTCATTTAAAAAAATTAGTAATCTGACTTTCACTTGGCAGTATATGGCCCCAGTGGCCTAATGGATAAGGCACTGGCCTCCTAAGCCAGGGATTGTGGGTTCAAGTCCCATCTGGGTTGTTTGTTTACCGTGCTGCTTGAACAGACTCAAGGCATGTTTTACCTTTGGAATAGTGCTCAAACAGATTCTTTACTGGATGTTTCTTCCGATTGCTATTTAAATAGATTGTGTGAAATCTGACCATAGAAATACAGTTTGTGTGTCCCAAAAAGGCTTCATCCCAAGGAACAATCCCTTTTCCAAATACAGAGTTTCCACTCTTCTGGGAAGGCATTCTGCAAGAGTTTGGTGTGTGCCTGTGTGAAGTTGTGCCCATACATCCAGAATAGCATTTGTGAGGTCAGACACTGATATTGAGCGAGAGGGCCTCGTTGCTTGCAATTTCCATTCTAGATTTTATACACCTGCAGCTGCGGCTAAGGGACTTAATAAATCACCTGAATTCAGTGATTGAGGTGTGTCCAAATGCTTTTATCCATATAGCGCATCAATAAGAGGAAAGTAGGTGGCTAGTAGGATGCTATAAATCAGATAATCTTCAGTGACCGCTGACTTGGTTACTGATTTTGATAATTGATGCAACTTAGACACACCTCACCTAAGGTCCTTTTACATGGACCCATAGTCAGACCCATTGTCGGGGATGAGCGTTTGTATAAGCGTTTGTTCCTCATAATTAGCTGGCGCCGATCACCCAATGAATGAGCAAACACTCGTTCATCGGGTGAGGGTGTCTTTCTCCCGGAACCCAAAATCAACGTTTTTCCACAGCAGCCTTCTGCTGCCCAGGAACCATGATTTTTTATGGAGACAAGCCGTCGCTGTATCGATCACTCGTCACTATACAGAAGAGGTGAATGCTGCATGTAAATGTGGCCCTCATCTCCGCTGACGATCAGACAATTATTGGGAACGTTTCGTTTGTGCCCGATAATTGCCTGATATATTGGTCTCCTTGAAAGGCCCCAAGTGCTCCAGTGGCGCAATCGGTCAGCGCGCGGTACTTATAAAGCAGTAACTGTTGAGCAATGCCGAGGTTGTGAGTTCAAGCCTCACCTGGAGCATTGTTTACTTGACTTATTTGTGTTTTAGAACGGCAGAAGGAAAGCAATGTCTCTCCGGTCCCGTCATGATATATTAACATGTTTGAAGGGGAAATGCAGCAGAATTCTTTATTGTTCAAGGGTTCTGGCAACCCAATGAGATTTCCATCATCAGTATTAAAATATGTCATGGACTAAGTGATCAAAACCAAGACTCCTAGAAACTCCTTGCTCTTGTGTAAGGAAAGCAAGCACATGGTTAAGATTGTTTTCCATCTGGAATGCAAATGGCACCAGAAAACTGAGTAACATAGTCGCAAGATAATGTTTTTGTCATTTAAAAAAATTAGTAAGCTGACTTTCACTTGGCAGTATATGGCCCCAGTGGCCTAATGGATAAGGCACTGGCCTCCTAAGCCAGGGATTGTGGGTTCAAGTCCCATCTGGGGAGTTTGTTTACCGTGCTGCTTGAACAGACTCAAGGCATTTTTTACCTTTGGAATAGTGCTCAAACAGATTCTTTACTGGATGTTTCTTCCGATTGCTATTTAAATAGATTGTGTGAAATCTGACCATAGAAATACAGTTTGTGTGTCCCAAAAAGGCTTCATCCCAAGGAACAATCCCTTTTCCAAATACAGAGTTTCCACTCTTCTGGGAAGGCTTTCTGCAAGAGTTTGGTGTGTGCCTGTGTGAAGTTGTGCCCATACATCCAGAATAGCATTTGTGAGGTCAGACACTGATATTGAGCGAGAGGGCCTCGTTGCTTGCAATTTCCATTCTAGATTTTATACACCTGCAGCTGCGGCTAAGGGACTTAATAAATCACCTGAATTCAGTGATTGAGGTGTGTCCAAATGCTTTTGTCCATATAGCGCATCAATAAGAGGAAAGTAGGTGGCTAGTAGGATGCTATAAATCAGATAATCTTCACTGACCGCTGACTTGGTTACTGATTTTGATAATTGATGCAACTTAGACACGCCTCACCTAAGGTCCTTTTACATGGACCCATAGTCAGACCCATTGTCGGGGATGAGCGTTTGTATAAGCGTTTGTTCCTCATAATTAGCTGGCGCCGATCACCCAATGAATGAGCAAACACTCGTTCATCGGGTGAGGGTGTCTTTCTCCCGGAACCCAAAATCAACGTTTTTCCACAGCAGCCTTCTGCTGCCCAGGAACCATGATTTTTTATGGAGACAAGCCGTCGCTGTATCGATCACTCGTCACTATACAGAAGAGGTGAATGCTGCATGTAAATGTGGCCCTCATCTCCGCTGACGATCAGACAATTATTGGGAACGTTTCGTTTGTGCCCGATAATTGCCTGATATATTGGTCTCCTTGAAAGGCCCCAAGTGCTCCAGTGGCGCAATCGGTCAGCGCGCGGTAGTTAAAAAGCAGTAACTGTTGAGCAATGCCGAGGTTGTGAGTTCAAGCCTCACCTGGATCATTGTTTACTTGACTTATTTGTGTTTTAGAACGGCAGAAGGAAAGCAATGTCTCTCGGGTCCCGTCATGATATATTAACATGTTTGAAGGGGAAATGCAGCAGAATTCTTTATTGTTCAAGGGTTCTGGCAACCCAATGAGATTTCCATCATCAGTATTAAAATATGTCATGGACTAAGTGATCAAAACCAAGACTCCTAGAAACTCCCTGCTCTTGTGTAAGGAAAGCAAGCACATGGTTAAGATTGTTTTCCATCTGGAATGCAAATGGCACCAGAAAACTGAGTAACATAGTCGCAAGATAATGTTTTTGTCATTTAAAAAAATTAGTAATCTGACTTTCACTTGGCAGTATATGGCCCCAGTGGCCTAATGGATAAGGCACTGGCCTCCTAAGCCAGGGATTGTGGGTTCAAGTCCCATCTGGGTTGTTTGTTTACCGTGCTGCTTGAACAGACTCAAGGCATGTTTTACCTTTGGAATAGTGCTCAAACAGATTCTTTACTGGATGTTTCTTCCGATTGCTATTTAAATAGATTGTGTGAAATCTGACCATAGAAATACAGTTTGTGTGTCCCAAAAAGGCTTCATCCCAAGGAACAATCCCTTTTCCAAATACAGAGTTTCCACTCTTCTGGGAAGGCATTCTGCAAGAGTTTGGTGTGTGCCTGTGTGAAGTTGTGCCCATACATCCAGAATAGCATTTGTGAGGTCAGACACTGATATTGAGCGAGAGGGCCTCGTTGCTTGCAATTTCCATTCTAGATTTTATACACCTGCAGCTGCGGCTAAGGGACTTAATAAATCACCTGAATTCAGTGATTGAGGTGTGTCCAAATGCTTTTATCCATATAGCGCATCAATAAGAGGAAAGTAGGTGGCTAGTAGGATGCTATAAATCAGATAATCTTCAGTGACCGCTGACTTGGTTACTGATTTTGATAATTGATGCAACTTAGACACACCTCACCTAAGGTCCTTTTACATGGACCCATAGTCAGACCCATTGTCGGGGATGAGCGTTTGTATAAGCGTTTGTTCCTCATAATTAGCTGGCGCCGATCACCCAATGAATGAGCAAACACTCGTTCATCGGGTGAGGGTGTCTTTCTCCCGGAACCCAAAATCAACGTTTTTCCACAGCAGCCTTCTGCTGCCCAGGAACCATGATTTTTTATGGAGACAAGCCGTCGCTGTATCGATCACTCGTCACTATACAGAAGAGGTGAATGCTGCATGTAAATGTGGCCCTCATCTCCGCTGACGATCAGACAATTATTGGGAACGTTTCGTTTGTGCCCGATAATTGCCTGATATATTGGTCTCCTTGAAAGGCCCCAAGTGCTTCAGTGGTGCAATCGGTCAGCGTGCGGTACTTATAAAGCAGTAACTGTTGAGCAATGCCGAGGTTGTGAGTTCAAGCCTCACCTGGAGCATTGTTTACTTGACTTATTTGTGTTTTAGAACGGCAGAAGGAAAGCAATGTCTCTCCGGTCCCGTCATGATATATTAACATGTTTGAAGGGGAAATGCAGCAGAATTCTTTATTGTTCAAGGGTTCTGGCAACCCAATGAGATTTCCATCATCAGTATTAAAATATGTCATGGACTAAGTGATCAAAACCAAGACTCCTAGAAACTCCTTGCTCTTGTGTAAGGAAAGCAAGCACATGGTTAAGATTGTTTTCCATCTGGAATGCAAATGGCACCAGAAAACTGAGTAACATAGTCGCAAGATAATGTTTTTGTCATTTAAAAAAATTAGTAAGCTGACTTTCACTTGGCAGTATATGGCCCCAGTGGCCTAATGGATAAGGCACTGGCCTCCTAAGCCAGGGATTGTGGGTTCAAGTCCCATCTGGGGAGTTTGTTTACCGTGCTGCTTGAACAGACTCAAGGCATTTTTTACCTTTGGAATAGTGCTCAAACAGATTCTTTACTGGATGTTTCTTCCGATTGCTATTTAAATAGATTGTGTGAAATCTGACCATAGAAATACAGTTTGTGTGTCCCAAAAAGGCTTCATCCCAAGGAACAATCCCTTTTCCAAATACAGAGTTTCCACTCTTCTGGGAAGGCTTTCTGCAAGAGTTTGGTGTGTGCCTGTGTGAAGTTGTGCCCATACATCCAGAATAGCATTTGTGAGGTCAGACACTGATATTGAGCGAGAGGGCCTCGTTGCTTGCAATTTCCATTCTAGATTTTATACACCTGCAGCTGCGGCTAAGGGACTTAATAAATCACCTGAATTCAGTGATTGAGGTGTGTCCAAATGCTTTTGTCCATATAGCGCATCAATAAGAGGAAAGTAGGTGGCTAGTAGGATGCTATAAATCAGATAATCTTCACTGACCGCTGACTTGGTTACTGATTTTGATAATTGATGCAACTTAGACACGCCTCACCTAAGGTCCTTTTACATGGACCCATAGTCAGACCCATTGTCGGGGATGAGCGTTTGTATAAGCGTTTGTTCCTCATAATTAGCTGGCGCCGATCACCCAATGAATGAGCAAACACTCGTTCATTGGGTGAGGGTGTCTTTCTCCCGGAACCCAAAATCAACGTTTTTCCACAGCAGCCTTCTGCTGCCCAGGAACCATGATTTTTTATGGAGACAAGCCGTCGCTGTATCGATCACTCGTCACTATACAGAAGAGGTGAATGCTGCATGTAAATGTGGCCCTCATCTCCGCTGACGATCAGACAATTATTGGGAACGTTTCGTTTGTGCCCGATAATTGCCTGATATATTGGTCTCCTTGAAAGGCCCCAAGTGCTCCAGTGGCGCAATCGGTCAGCGCGCGGTAGTTAAAAAGCAGTAACTGTTGAGCAATGCCGAGGTTGTGAGTTCAAGCCTCACCTGGATCATTGTTTACTTGACTTATTTGTGTTTTAGAACGGCAGAAGGAAAGCAATGTCTCTCGGGTCCCGTCATGATATATTAACATGTTTGAAGGGGAAATGCAGCAGAATTCTTTATTGTTCAAGGGTTCTGGCAACCCAATGAGATTTCCATCATCAGTATTAAAATATGTCATGGACTAAGTGATCAAAACCAAGACTCCTAGAAACTCCTTGCTCTTGTGTAAGGAAAGCAAGCACATGGTTAAGATTGTTTTCCATCTGGAATGCAAATGGCACCAGAAAACTGAGTAACATAGTCGCAAGATAATGTTTTTGTCATTTAAAAAAATTAGTAAGCTGACTTTCACTTGGCAGTATATGGCCCCAGTGGCCTAATGGATAAGGCACTGGCCTCCTAAGCCAGGGATTGTGGGTTCAAGTCCCATCTGGGGTGTTTGTTTACCGTGCTGCTTGAACAGACTCAAGGCATGTTTTACCTTTGGAATAGTGCTCAAACGGATTCTTTACTGGATGTTTCTTCCGATTGCTATTTAAATAGATTGTGTGAAATCTGACCATAGAAATACAGTTTGTGTGTCCCAAAAAGGATTCATCCCAAGGAACAATCCCTTTTCCAAATACAGAGTTTCCACTCTTCTGGGAAGGCTTTCTACAAGAGTTTGGTGTGTGCCTGTGTGAAGTTGTGCCCATACATCCAGAATAGCATTTGTGAGGTCAGACACTGATATTGAGCGAGAGGGCCTCGTTGCTTGCAATTTCCATTCTAGATTTTATACACCTGCAGCTGCGGCTATGGGACTCAATGAAACACCTGAATTCAGTGATTGAGGTGTGTCCATATGCTTTTGTCCATATAGCGCATCAATAAGAGGAAAGTAGGTGGCTAGTAGGATGCTATAAATCAGATAATCTTCACTGACCGCTGACTTGGTTACTGATTTTGATAATTGATGCAACTTAGACACACCTCACCTAAGGTCCTTTTACATGGACCCATAGTCAGACTCATTGTCGGGGATGAGCGTTTGTATAAGCGTTTGTTCCTCATAATTAGCTGGCGCCGATCACCCAATGAATGAGCAAACACTCGTTCATCGGGTGAGGGTGTCTTTCTCCCGGAACCCAAAATCAACGTTTTTCCACAGCAGCCTTCTGCTGCCCAGGAACCATGATTTTTTATGGAGACAAGCCGTCGCTGTATCGATCACTCGTCACTATACAGAAGAGGTGAATGCTGCATGTAAATGTGGCCCTCATCTCCGCTGACGATCAGGCAATTATTGGGAACGTTTCGTTTGTGCCCGATAATTGCCTGATATATTGGTCTCCTTGAAGGGCCCCAAGTGCTCCAGTGGCGCAATCGGTCAGCGCGCGGTACTTATAAAGCAGTAACTGTTGAGCAATGCCGAGGTTGTAAGTTCAAGCCTCACCTGGAGCATTGTTTACTTGACTTATTTGTGTTTTAGAACGGCAGAAGGAAAGCAATGTCTCTCGGGTCCCGTCATGATATATTAACATGTTTGAAGGGGAAATGCAGCAGAATTCTTTATTGTTCAAGGGTTCTGGCAACCCAATGAGATTTCCATCATCAGTATTAAAATATGTCATGGACTAAGTGATCAAAACCAAGACTCCTAGAAACTCCTTGCTCTTGTGTAAGGAAAGCAAGCACATGGTTAAGATTGTTTTCCATCTGGAATGCAAATGGCACCAGAAAACTGAGTAACATAGTCGCAAGATAATGTTTTTGTCATTTAAAAAAAATTAGTAAGCTGACTTTCACTTGGCAGTATATGGCCCCAGTGGCCTAATGGATAAGGCACTGGCCTCCTAAGCCAGGGATTGTGGGTTCAAGTCCCATCTGGGGTGTTTGTTTACCGTGCTGCTTGAACAGACTCAAGGCATGTTTTACCTTTGGAATAGTGCTCAAACGGATTCTTTACTGGATGTTTCTTCCGATTGCTATTTAAATAGATTGTGTGAAATCTGACCATAGAAATACAGTTTGTGTGTCCCAAAAAGGCTTCATCCCAAGGAACAATCCCTTTTCCAAATACAGAGTTTCCACTCTTCTGGGAAGGCTTTCTACAAGAGTTTGGTGTGTGCCTGTGTGAAGTTGTGCCCATACATCCAGAATAGCATTTGTGAGGTCAGACACTGATATTGAGCGAGAGTACCTCGTTGCTTGCAATTTCCATTCTAGATTTTATACACCTGCAGCTGCGGCTATGGGACTCAATGAAACACCTGAATTCAGTGATTGAGGTGTGTCCATATGCTTTTGTCCATATAGCGCATCAATAAGAGGAAAGTAGGTGGCTAGTAGGATGCTATAAATCAGATAATCTTCACTGACCGCTGACTTGGTTACTGATTTTGATAATTGATGCAACTTAGACACACCTCACCTAAGGTCCTTTTACATGGACCCATAGTCAGACCCATTGTCGGGATGAGCGTTTGTATAAGCGTTTGTTCCTCATAATTAGCGGGCGCCGATCACCCAATGAATGAGCAAACACTAGTTCATCGGGTGAGGGTGTCTTTCTCCCGGAACCCAAAATCAACGTTTTTCCACAGCAGCCTTCTGCTGCCCAGGAACCATGATTTTTTATGGAGACAAGCCGTCGCTGTATCGATCACTCGTCACTATACAGAAGAGGTGAATGCTGCATGTAAATGTGGCCCTCATCTCCGCTGACGATCAGACAATTATTGGGAACGTTTCGTTTGTGCCCGATAATTGCCTGATATATTGGTCTCCTTGAAAGGCCCCAAGTGCTCCAGTGGCGCAATCGGTCAGCGCGCGGTACTTATAAAGCAGTAACTGTTGAGCAATGCCGAGGTTGTGAGTTCAAGCCTCACCTGGACAATTGTTTACTTGACTTATTTGTGTTTTAGAACGGCAGAAGGAAAGCAATGTCTCTCGGGTCCCGTCATGATATATTAACATGTTTGAAGGGGAAATGCAGCAGAATTCTTTATTGTTCAAGGGTTCTGGCAACCCAATGAGATTTCCATCATCAGTATTAAAATATGTCATGGACTAAGTGATCAAAACCAAGACTCCTAGAAACTCCTTGCTCTTGTGTAAGGAAAGCAAGCACATGGTTAAGATTGTTTTCCATCTGGAATGCAAATGGCACCAGAAAACTGAGTAACATAGTCGCAAGATAATGTTTTTGTCATTTAAAAAAATTAGTAAGCTGACTTTCACTTGGCAGTATATGGCCCCAGTGGCCTAATGGATAAGGCACTGGCCTCCTAAGCCAGGGATTGTGGGTTCAAGTCCCATCTGGGGTGTTTGTTTACCGTGCTGCTTGAACAGACTCAAGGCATGTTTTACCTTTGGAATAGTGCTCAAACGGATTCTTTACTGGATGTTTCTTCCGATTGCTATTTAAATTGTGTGAAATCTGACCATAGAAATACAGTTTGTGTGTCCCAAAAAGGATTCATCCCAAGGAACAATCCCTTTTCCAAATACAGAGTTTCCACTCTTCTGGGAAGGCTTTCTACAAGAGTTTGGTGTGTGCCTGTGTGAAGTTGTGCCCATACATCCAGAATAGCATTTGTGAGGTCAGACACTGATATTGAGCGAGAGGGCCTCGTTGCTTGCAATTTCCATTCTAGATTTTATACACCTGCAGCTGCGGCTATGGGACTCAATGAAACACCTGAATTCAGTGATTGAGGTGTGTCCATATGCTTTTGTCCATATAGCGCATCAATAAGAGGAAAGTAGGTGGCTAGTAGGATGCTATAAATCAGATAATCTTCACTGACCGCTGACTTGGTTACTGATTTTGATAATTGATGCAACTTAGACACACCTCACCTAAGGTCCTTTTACATGGACCCATAGTCAGACTCATTGTCGGGGATGAGCGTTTGTATAAGCGTTTGTTCCTCATAATTAGCTGGCGCCGATCACCCAATGAATGAGCAAACACTCGTTCATCGGGTGAGGGTGTCTTTCTCCCGGAACCCAAAATCAACGTTTTTCCACAGCAGCCTTCTGCTGCCCAGGAACCATGATTTTTTATGGAGACAAGCCGTCGCTGTATCGATCACTCGTCACTATACAGAAGAGGTGAATGCTGCATGTAAATGTGGCCCTCATCTCCGCTGACGATCAGACAATTATTGGGAACGTTTCGTTTGTGCCCGATAATTGCCTGATATATTGGTCTCCTTGAAAGGCCCCCAGTGCTCCAGTGGCGCAATCGGTCAGCGCGCGGTACTTATAAAGCAGTAACTGTTGAGCAATGCCGAGGTTGTAAGTTCAAGCCTCACCTGGAGCATTGTTTACTTGACTTATTTGTGTTTTAGAACGGCAGAAGGAAAGCAATGTCTCTCGGGTCCCGTCATGATATATTAACATGTTTGAAGGGGAAATGCAGCAGAATTCTTTATTGTTCAAGGGTTCTGGCAACCCAATGAGATTTCCATCATCAGTATTAAAATATGTCATGGACTAAGTGATCAAAACCAAGACTCCTAGAAACTCCTTGCTCTTGTGTAAGGAAAGCAAGCACATGGTTAAGATTGTTTTCCATCTGGAATGCAAATGGCACCAGAAAACTGAGTAACATAGTCGCAAGATAATGTTTTTGTCATTTAAAAAAATTAGTAAGCTGACTTTCACTTGGCAGTATATGGCCCCAGTGGCCTAATGGATAAGGCACTGGCCTCCTAAGCCAGGGATTGTGGGTTCAAGTCCCATCTGGGGTGTTTGTTTACCGTGCTGCTTGAACAGACTCAAGGCATGTTTTACCTTTGGAATAGTGCTCAAACGGATTCTTTACTGGATGTTTCTTCCGATTGCTATTTAAATAGATTGTGTGAAATCTGACCATAGAAATACAGTTTGTGTGTCCCAAAAAGGCTTCATCCCAAGGAACAATCCCTTTTCCAAATACAGAGTTTCCACTCTTCTGGGAAGGCTTTCTACAAGAGTTTGGTGTGTGCCTGTGTGAAGTTGTGCCCATACATCCAGAATAGCATTTGTGAGGTCAGACACTGATATTGAGCGAGAGTACCTCGTTGCTTGCAATTTCCATTCTAGATTTTATACACCTGCAGCTGCGGCTATGGGACTCAATGAAACACCTGAATTCAGTGATTGAGGTGTGTCCATATGCTTTTGTCCATATAGCGCATCAATAAGAGGAAAGTAGGTGGCTAGTAGGATGCTATAAATCAGATAATCTTCACTGACCGCTGACTTGGTTACTGATTTTGATAATTGATGCAACTTAGACACACCTCACCTAAGGTCCTTTTACATGGACCCATAGTCAGACCCATTGTCGGGATGAGCGTTTGTATAAGCGTTTGTTCCTCATAATTAGCGGGCGCCGATCACCCAATGAATGAGCAAACACTAGTTCATCGGGTGAGGGTGTCTTTCTCCCGGAACCCAAAATCAACGTTTTTCCACAGCAGCCTTCTGCTGCCCAGGAACCATGATTTTTTATGGAGACAAGCCGTCGCTGTATCGATCACTCGTCACTATACAGAAGAGGTGAATGCTGCATGTAAATGTGGCCCTCATCTCCGCTGACGATCAGACAATTATTGGGAACGTTTCGTTTGTGCCCGATAATTGCCTGATATATTGGTCTCCTTGAAAGGCCCCAAGTGCTCCAGTGGCGCAATCGGTCAGCGCGCGGTACTTATAAAGCAGTAACTGTTGAGCAATGTCGAGGTTGTGAGTTCAAGCCTCACCTGGACAATTGTTTACTTGACTTATTTGTGTTTTAGAACGGCAGAAGGAAAGCAATGTCTCTCGGGTCCCGTCATGATATATTAACATGTTTGAAGGGGAAATGCAGCAGAATTCTTTATTGTTCAAGGGTTCTGGCAACCCAATGAGATTTCCATCATCAGTATTAAAATATGTCATGGACTAAGTGATCAAAACCAAGACTCCTAGAAACTCCTTGCTCTTGTGTAAGGAAAGCAAGCACATGGTTAAGATTGTTTTCCATCTGGAATGCAAATGGCACCAGAAAACTGAGTAACATAGTCGCAAGATAATGTTTTTGTCATTTAAAAAAATTAGTAAGCTGACTTTCACTTGGCAGTATATGGCCCCAGTGGCCTAATGGATAAGGCACTGGCCTCCTAAGCCAGGGATTGTGGGTTCAAGTCCCATCTGGGGTGTTTGTTTACCGTGCTGCTTGAACAGACTCAAGGCATGTTTTACCTTTGGAATAGTGCTCAAACGGATTCTTTACTGGATGTTTCTTCCGATTGCTATTTAAATTGTGTGAAATCTGACCATAGAAATACAGTTTGTGTGTCCCAAAAAGGCTTCATCCCAAGGAACAATCCCTTTTCCAAATACAGAGTTTCCACTCTTCTGGGAAGGCTTTCTACAAGAGTTTGGTGTGTGCCTGTGTGAAGTTGTGCCCATACATCCAGAATAGCATTTGTGAGGTCAGACACTGATATTGAGCGAGAGTACCTCGTTGCTTGCAATTTCCATTCTAGATTTTATACACCTGCAGCTGCGGCTATGGGACTCAATGAAACACCTGAATTCAGTGATTGAGGTGTGTCCATATGCTTTTGTCCATATAGCGCATCAATAAGAGGAAAGTAGGTGGCTAGTAGGATGCTATAAATCAGATAATCTTCACTGACCGCTGACTTGGTTACTGATTTTGATAATTGATGCAACTTAGACACACCTCACCTAAGGTCCTTTTACATGGACCCATAGTCAGACCCATTGTCGGGATGAGCGTTTGTATAAGCGTTTGTTCCTCATAATTAGCGGGCGCCGATCACCCAATGAATGAGCAAACACTAGTTCATCGGGTGAGGGTGTCTTTCTCCCGGAACCCAAAATCAACGTTTTTCCACAGCAGCCTTCTGCTGCCCAGGAACCATGATTTTTTATGGAGACAAGCCGTCGCTGTATCGATCACTCGTCACTATACAGAAGAGGTGAATGCTGCATGTAAATGTGGCCCTCATCTCCGCTGACGATCAGACAATTATTGGGAACGTTTCGTTTGTGCCCGATAATTGCCTGATATATTGGTCTCCTTGAAAGGCCCCAAGTGCTCCAGTGGCGCAATCGGTCAGCGCGTGGTACTTATAAAGCAGTAACTGTTGAGCAATGTCGAGGTTGTGAGTTCAAGCCTCACCTGGACAATTGTTTACTTGACTTATTTGTGTTTTAGAACGGCAGAAGGAAAGCAATGTCTCTCGGGTCCCGTCATGATATATTAACATGTTTGAAGGGGAAATGCAGCAGAATTCTTTATTGTTCAAGGGTTCTGGCAACCCAATGAGATTTCCATCATCAGTATTAAAATATGTCATGGACTAAGTGATCAAAACCAAGACTCCTAGAAACTCCTTGCTCTTGTGTAAGGAAAGCAAGCACATGGTTAAGATTGTTTTCCATCTGGAATGCAAATGGCACCAGAAAACTGAGTAACATAGTCGCAAGATAATGTTTTTGTCATTTAAAAAAATTAGTAAGCTGACTTTCACTTGGCAGTATATGGCCCCAGTGGCCTAATGGATAAGGCACTGGCCTCCTAAGCCAGGGATTGTGGGTTCAAGTCCCATCTGGGGTGTTTGTTTACCGTGCTGCTTGAACAGACTCAAGGCATGTTTTACCTTTGGAATAGTGCTCAAACGGATTCTTTACTGGATGTTTCTTCCGATTGCTATTTAAATTGTGTGAAATCTGACCATAGAAATACAGTTTGTGTGTCCCAAAAAGGATTCATCCCAAGGAACAATCCCTTTTCCAAATACAGAGTTTCCACTCTTCTGGGAAGGCTTTCTACAAGAGTTTGGTGTGTGCCTGTGTGAAGTTGTGCCCATACATCCAGAATAGCATTTGTGAGGTCAGACACTGATATTGAGCGAGAGGGCCTCGTTGCTTGCAATTTCCATTCTAGATTTTATACACCTGCAGCTGCGGCTATGGGACTCAATGAAACACCTGAATTCAGTGATTGAGGTGTGTCCATATGCTTTTGTCCATATAGCGCATCAATAAGAGGAAAGTAGGTGGCTAGTAGGATGCTATAAATCAGATAATCTTCACTGACCGCTGACTTGGTTACTGATTTTGATAATTGATGCAACTTAGACACACCTCACCTAAGGTCCTTTTACATGGACCCATAGTCAGACTCATTGTCGGGGATGAGCGTTTGTATAAGCGTTTGTTCCTCATAATTAGCTGGCGCCGATCACCCAATGAATGAGCAAACACTCGTTCATCGGGTGAGGGTGTCTTTCTCCCGGAACCCAAAATCAACGTTTTTCCACAGCAGCCTTCTGCTGCCCAGGAACCATGATTTTTTATGGAGACAAGCCGTCGCTGTATCGATCACTCGTCACTATACAGAAGAGGTGAATGCTGCATGTAAATGTGGCCCTCATCTCCGCTGACGATCAGACAATTATTGGGAACGTTTCGTTTGTGCCCGATAATTGCCTGATATATTGGTCTCCTTGAAGGGCCCCAAGTGCTCCAGTGGCGCAATCGGTCAGCGCGCGGTACTTATAAAGCAGTAACTGTTGAGCAATGCCGAGGTTGTAAGTTCAAGCCTCACCTGGAGCATTGTTTACTTGACTTATTTGTGTTTTAGAACGGCAGAAGGAAAGCAATGTCTCTCGGGTCCCGTCATGATATATTAACATGTTTGAAGGGGAAATGCAGCAGAATTCTTTATTGTTCAAGGGTTCTGGCAACCCAATGAGATTTCCATCATCAGTATTAAAATATGTCATGGACTAAGTGATCAAAACCAAGACTCCTAGAAACTCCTTGCTCTTGTGTAAGGAAAGCAAGCACATGGTTAAGATTGTTTTCCATCTGGAATGCAAATGGCACCAGAAAACTGAGTAACATAGTCGCAAGATAATGTTTTTGTCATTTAAAAAAAATTAGTAAGCTGACTTTCACTTGGCAGTATATGGCCCCAGTGGCCTAATGGATCAGGCACTGGCCTCCTAAGCCAGGGATTGTGGGTTCAAGTCCCATCTGGGGTGTTTGTTTACCGTGCTGCTTGAACAGACTCAAGGCATGTTTTACCTTTGGAATAGTGCTCAAACGGATTCTTTACTGGATGTTTCTTCCGATTGCTATTTAAATAGATTGTGTGAATTCTGACCATAGAAATACAGTTTGTGTGTCCCAAAAAGGCTTCATCCCAAGGAACAATCCCTTTTCCAAATACAGAGTTTCCACTCTTCTGGGAAGGCTTTCTACAAGAGTTTGGTGTGTGCCTGTGTGAAGTTGTGCCCATACATCCAGAATAGCATTTGTGAGGTCAGACACTGATATTGAGCGAGAGTACCTCGTTGCTTGCAATTTCCATTCTAGATTTTATACACCTGCAGCTGCGGCTATGGGACTCAATGAAACACCTGAATTCAGTGATTGAGGTGTGTCCATATGCTTTTGTCCATATAGCGCATCAATAAGAGGAAAGTAGGTGGCTAGTAGGATGCTATAAATCAGATAATCTTCACTGACCGCTGACTTGGTTACTGATTTTGATAATTGATGCAACTTAGACACACCTCACCTAAGGTCCTTTTACATGGACCCATAGTCAGACCCATTGTCGGGATGAGCGTTTGTATAAGCGTTTGTTCCTCATAATTAGCGGGCGCCGATCACCCAATGAATGAGCAAACACTAGTTCATCGGGTGAGGGTGTCTTTCTCCCGGAACCCAAAATCAACGTTTTTCCACAGCAGCCTTCTGCTGCCCAGGAACCATGATTTTTTATGGAGACAAGCCGTCGCTGTATCGATCACTCGTCACTATACAGAAGAGGTGAATGCTGCATGTAAATGTGGCCCTCATCTCCGCTGACGATCAGACAATTATTGGGAACGTTTCGTTTGTGCCCGATAATTGCCTGATATATTGGTCTCCTTGAAAGGCCCCAAGTGCTCCAGTGGCGCAATCGGTCAGCGCGCGGTACTTATAAAGCAGTAACTGTTGAGCAATGTCGAGGTTGTGAGTTCAAGCCTCACCTGGACAATTGTTTACTTGACTTATTTGTGTTTTAGAACGGCAGAAGGAAAGCAATGTCTCTCCGGTCCCGTCATGATATATTAACATGTTTGAAGGGGAAATGCAGCAGAATTCTTTATTGTTCAAGGGTTCTGGCAACCCAATGAGATTTCCATCATCAGTATTAAAATATGTCATGGACTAAGTGATCAAAACCAAGACTCCTAGAAACTCCTTGCTCTTGTGTAAGGAAAGCAAGCACATGGTTAAGATTGTTTTCCATCTGGAATGCAAATGGCACCAGAAAACTGAGTAACATAGTCGCAAGATAATGTTTTTGTCATTTAAAAAAATTAGTAAGCTGACTTTCACTTGGCAGTATATGGCCCCAGTGGCCTAATGGATAAGGCACTGGCCTCCTAAGCCAGGGATTGTGGGTTCAAGTCCCATCTGGGGTGTTTGTTTACCGTGCTGCTTGAACAGACTCAAGGCATGTTTTACCTTTGGAATAGTGCTCAAACGGATTCTTTACTGGATGTTTCTTCCGATTGCTATTTAAATAGATTGTGTGAAATCTGACCATAGAAATACAGTTTGTGTGTCCCAAAAAGGATTCATCCCAAGGAACAATCCCTTTTCCAAATACAGAGTTTCCACTCTTCTGGGAAGGCTTTCTACAAGAGTTTGGTGTGTGCCTGTGTGAAGTTGTGCCCATACATCCAGAATAGCATTTGTGAGGTCAGACACTGATATTGAGCGAGAGGGCCTCGTTGCTTGCAATTTCCATTCTAGATTTTATACACCTGCAGCTGCGGCTATGGGTCTCAATGAAACACCTGAATTCAGTGATTGAGGTGTGTCCATATGCTTTTGTCCATATAGCGCATCAATAAGAGGAAAGTAGGTGGCTAGTAGGATGCTATAAATCAGATAATCTTCACTGACCGCTGACTTGGTTACTGATTTTGATAATTGATGCAACTTAGACACACCTCACCTAAGGTCCTTTTACATGGACCCATAGTCAGACTCATTGTCGGGGATGAGCGTTTGTATAAGCGTTTGTTCCTCATAATTAGCTGGCGCCGATCACCCAATGAATGAGCAAACACTCGTTCATCGGGTGAGGGTGTCTTTCTCCCGGAACCCAAAATCAACGTTTTTCCACAGCAGCCTTCTGCTGCCCAGGAACCATGATTTTTTATGGAGACAAGCCGTCGCTGTATCGATCACTCGTCACTATCCAGAAGAGGTGAATGCTGCATGTAAATGTGGCCCTCATCTCCGCTGACGATCAGACAATTATTGGGAACGTTTCGTTTGTGCCCGATAATTGCCTGATATATTGGTCTCCTTGAAAGGCCCCAAGTGCTCCAGTGGCACAATCGGTCAGCGCGCAGTACTTATAAAGCAGTAACTGTTGAGCAATGCCGAGGTTGTGAGTTCAAGCCTCACCTGGACAATTGTTTACTTGACTTATTTGTGTTTTAGAACGGCAGAAGGAAAGAAATGTCTCTCCGGTCCCGTCATGATATATTAACATGTTTGAAGGGGAAATGCAGCAGAATTCTTTATTGTTCAAGGGTTCTGGCAACCCAATGAGATTTCCATCATCAGTATTAAAATATGTCATGGACTAAGTGATCAAAACCAAGACTCCTAGAAACTCCTTGCTCTTGTGTAAGGAAAGCAAGCACATGGTTAAGATTGTTTTCCATCTGGAATGCAAATGGCACCAGAAAACTGAGTAACATAGTCGCAAGATAATGTTTTTGTCATTTAAAAAAATTAGTAAGCTGACTTTCACTTGGCAGTATATGGCCCCAGTGGCCTAATGGATAAGGCACTGGCCTCCTAAGCCAGGGATTGTGGGTTCAAGTCCCATCTGGGGTGTTTGTTTACCGTGCTGCTTGAACAGACTCAAGGCATGTTTTACCTTTGGAATAGTGCTCAAACGGATTCTTTACTGGATGTTTCTTCCGATTGCTATTTAAATAGATTGTGTGAAATCTGACCATAGAAATACAGTTTGTGTGTCCCAAAAAGGATTCATCCCAAGGAACAATCCCTTTTCCAAATACAGAGTTTCCACTCTTCTGGGAAGGCTTTCTACAAGAGTTTGGTGTGTGCCTGTGTGAAGTTGTGCCCATACATCCAGAATAGCATTTGTGAGGTCAGACACTGATATTGAGCGAGAGGGCCTCGTTGCTTGCAATTTCCATTCTAGATTTTATACACCTGCAGCTGCGGCTATGGGACTCAATGAAACACCTGAATTCAGTGATTGAGGTGTGTCCATATGCTTTTGTCCATATAGCGCATCAATAAGAGGAAAGTAGGTGGCTAGTAGGATGCTATAAATCAGATAATCTTCACTGACCGCTGACTTGGTTACTGATTTTGATAATTGATGCAACTTAGACACACCTCACCTAAGGTCCTTTTACATGGACCCATAGTCAGACTCATTGTCGGGGATGAGCGTTTGTATAAGCGTTTGTTCCTCATAATTAGCTGGCGCCGATCACCCAATGAATGAGCAAACACTCGTTCATCGGGTGAGGGTGTCTTTCTCCCGGAACCCAAAATCAACGTTTTTCCACAGCAGCCTTCTGCTGCCCAGGAACCATGATTTTTTATGGAGACAAGCCGTCGCTGTATCGATCACTCGTCACTATCCAGAAGAGGTGAATGCTGCATGTAAATGTGGCCCTCATCTCCGCTGACGATCAGACAATTATTGGGAACGTTTCGTTTGTGCCCGATAATTGCCTGATATATTGATCTCCTTGAAAGGCCCCAAGTGCTCCAGTGGCGCAATCGGTCAGCGCGCAGTACTTATAAAGCAGTAACTGTTGAGCAATGCCGAGGTTGTGAGTTCAAGCCACACCTGGACAATTGTTTACTTGACTTATTTGTGTTTTAGAACGGCAGAAGGAAAGCAATGTCTCTCCGGTCCCGTCATGATATATTAACATGTTTGAAGGGGAAATGCAGCAGAATTCTTTATTGTTCAAGGGTTCTGGCAACCCAATGAGATTTCCATCATCAGTATTAAAATATGTCATGGACTAAGTGATCAAAACCAAGACTCCTAGAAACTCCTTGCTCTTGTGTAAGGAAAGCAAGCACATGGTTAAGATTGTTTTCCATCTGGAATGCAAATGGCACCAGAAAACTGAGTAACATAGTCGCAAGATAATGTTTTTGTCATTTAAAAAAATTAGTAAGCTGACTTTCACTTGGCAGTATATGGCCCCAGTGGCCTAATGGATAAGGCACTGGCCTCCTAAGCCAGGGATTGTGGGTTCAAGTCCCATCTGGGGTGTTTGTTTACCGTGCTGCTTGAACAGACTCAAGGCATGTTTTACCTTTGGAATAGTGCTCAAACGGATTCTTTACTGGATGTTTCTTCCGATTGCTATTTAAATTGTGTGAAATCTGACCATAGAAATACAGTTTGTGTGTCCCAAAAAGGATTCATCCCAAGGAACAATCCCTTTTCCAAATACAGAGTTTCCACTCTTCTGGGAAGGCTTTCTACAAGAGTTTGGTGTGTGCCTGTGTGAAGTTGTGCCCATACATCCAGAATAGCATTTGTGAGGTCAGACACTGATATTGAGCGAGAGGGCCTCGTTGCTTGCAATTTCCATTCTAGATTTTATACACCTGCAGCTGCGGCTATGGGACTCAATGAAACACCTGAATTCAGTGATTGAGGTGTGTCCATATGCTTTTGTCCATATAGCGCATCAATAAAAGGAAAGTAGGTGGCTAGTAGGATGCTATAAATCAGATAATCTTCACTGACTTGGTTACTGATTTTGATAATTGATGCAACTTAGACACACCTCACCTAAGGTCCTTTTACATGGACCCATAGTCAGACTCATTGTCGGGGATGAGCGTTTGTATAAGCGTTTGTTCCTCATAATTAGCTGGCGCCGATCACCCAATGAATGAGCAAACACTCGTTCATCGGGTGAGGGTGTCTTTCTCCCGGAACCCAAAATCAACGTTTTTCCACAGCAGCCTTCTGCTGCCCAGGAACCATGATTTTTTATGGAGACAAGCCGTCGCTGTATCGATCACTCGTCACTATCCAGAAGAGGTGAATGCTGCATGTAAATGTGGCCCTCATCTCCGCTGACGATCAGACAATTATTGGGAACGTTTCGTTTGTGCCCGATAATTGCCTGATATATTGGTCTCCTTGAAAGGCCCCAAGTGCTCCAGTGGCGCAATCGGTCAGCGCGCAGTACTTATAAAGCAGTAACTGTTGAGCAATGCCGAGGTTGTGAGTTCAAGCCTCACCTGGACAATTGTTTACTTGACTTATTTGTGTTTTAGAACGGCAGAAGGAAAGCAATGTCTCTCCGGTCCCGTCATGATATATTAACATGTTTGAAGGGGAAATGCAGCAGAATTCTTTATTGTTCAAGGGTTCTGGCAACCCAATGAGATTTCCATCATCAGTATTAAAATATGTAATGGACTAAGTGATCAAAACCAAGACTCCTAGAAACTCCTTGCTCTTGTGTAAGGAAAGCAAGCACATGGTTAAGATTGTTTTCCATCTGGAATGCAAATGGCACCAGAAAACTGAGTAACATAGTCGCAAGATAATGTTTTTGTCATTTAAAAAAATTAGTAAGCTGACTTTCACTTGGCAGTATATGGCCCCAGTGGCCTAATGGATAAGGCACTGGCCTCCTAAGCCAGGGATTGTGGGTTCAAGTCCCATCTGGGGTGTTTGTTTACCGTGCTGCTTGAACAGACTCAAGGCATGTTTTACCTTTGGAATAGTGCTCAAACGGATTCTTTACTGGATGTTTCTTCCGATTGCTATTTAAATAGATTGTGTGAAATCTGACCATAGAAATACAGTTTGTGTGTCCCAAAAAGGATTCATCCCAAGGAACAATCCCTTTTCCAAATACAGAGTTTCCACTCTTCTGGGAAGGCTTTCTACAAGAGTTTGGTGTGTGCCTGTGTGAAGTTGTGCCCATACATCCAGAATAGCATTTGTGAGGTCAGACACTGATATTGAGCGAGAGTACCTCGTTGCTTGCAATTTCCATTCTAGATTTTATACACCTGCAGCTGCGGCTATGGGACTCAATGAAACACCTGAATTCAGTGATTGAGGTGTGTCCATATGCTTTTGTCCATATAGCGCATCAATAAGAGGAAAGTAGGTGGCTAGTAGGATGCTATAAATCAGATAATCTTCACTGACCGCTGACTTGGTTACTGATTTTGATAATTGATGCAACTTAGACACACCTCACCTAAGGTCCTTTTACATGGACCCATAGTCAGACTCATTGTCGGGGATGAGCGTTTGTATAAGCGTTTGTTCCTCATAATTAGCTGGCGCCGATCACCCAATGAATGAGCAAACACTCGTTCATCGGGTGAGGGTGTCTTTCTCCCGGAACCCAAAATCAACGTTTTTCCACAGCAGCCTTCTGCTGCCCAGGAACCATGATTTTTTATGGAGACAAGCCGTCGCTGTATCGATCACTCGTCACTATCCAGAAGAGGTGAATGCTGCATGTAAATGTGGCCCTCATCTCCGCTGACGATCAGACAATTATTGGGAACGTTTCGTTTGTGCCCGATAATTGCCTGATATATTGGTCTCCTTGAAAGGCCCCAAGTGCTCCAGTGGCGCAATCGGTCAGCGCGCAGTACTTATAAAGCAGTAACTGTTGAGCAATGCCGAGGTTGTGAGTTCAAGCCTCACCTGGACAATTGTTTACTTGACTTATTTGTGTTTTAGAACGGCAGAAGGAAAGAAATGTCTCTCCGGTCCCGTCATGATATATTAACATGTTTGAAGGGGAAATGCAGCAGAATTCTTTATTGTTCAAGGGTTCTGGCAACCCAATGAGATTTCCATCATCAGTATTAAAATATGTCATGGACTAAGTGATCAAAACCAAGACTCCTAGAAACTCCTTGCTCTTGTGTAAGGAAAGCAAGCACATGGTTAAGATTGTTTTCCATCTGGAATGCAAATGGCACCAGAAAACTGAGTAACATAGTCGCAAGATAATGTTTTTGTCATTTAAAAAAATTAGTAAGCTGACTTTCACTTGGCAGTATATGGCCCCAGTGGCCTAATGGATAAGGCACTGGCCTCCTAAGCCAGGGATTGTGGGTTCAAGTCCCATCTGGGGTGTTTGTTTACCGTGCTGCTTGAACAGACTCAAGGCATGTTTTACCTTTGGAATAGTGCTCAAACGGATTCTTTACTGGATGTTTCTTCCGATTGCTATTTAAATAGATTGTGTGAAATCTGACCATAGAAATACAGTTTGTGTGTCCCAAAAAGGATTCATCCCAAGGAACAATCCCTTTTCCAAATACAGAGTTTCCACTCTTCTGGGAAGGCTTTCTACAAGAGTTTGGTGTGTGCCTGTGTGAAGTTGTGCCCATACATCCAGAATAGCATTTGTGAGGTCAGACACTGATATTGAGCGAGAGGGCCTCGTTGCTTGCAATTTCCATTCTAGATTTTATACACCTGCAGCTGCGGCTATGGGACTCAATGAAACACCTGAATTCAGTGATTGAGGTGTGTCCATATGCTTTTGTCCATATAGCGCATCAATAAGAGGAAAGTAGGTGGCTAGTAGGATGCTATAAATCAGATAATCTTCACTGACCGCTGACTTGGTTACTGATTTTGATAATTGATGCAACTTAGACACACCTCACCTAAGGTCCTTTTACATGGACCCATAGTCAGACTCATTGTCGGGGATGAGCGTTTGTATAAGCGTTTGTTCCTCATAATTAGCTCGCGCCGATCACCCAATGAATGAGCAAACACTCGTTCATCGGGTGAGGGTGTCTTTCTCCCGGAACCCAAAATCAACGTTTTTCCACAGCAGCCTTCTGCTGCCCAGGAACCATGATTTTTTATGGAGACAAGCCGTCGCTGTATCGATCACTCGTCACTATCCAGAAGAGGTGAATGCTGCATGTAAATGTGGCCCTCATCTCCGCTGACGATCAGACAATTATTGGGAACGTTTCGTTTGTGCCCGATAATTGCCTGATATATTGGTCTCCTTGAAAGGCCCCAAGTGCTCCAGTGGCGCAATCGGTCAGCGCGCAGTACTTATAAAGCAGTAACTGTTGAGCAATGCCGAGGTTGTGAGTTCAAGCCACACCTGGACAATTGTTTACTTGACTTATTTGTGTTTTAGAACGGCAGAAGGAAAGCAATGTCTCTCCGGTCCCGTCATGATATATTAACATGTTTGAAGGGGAAATGCAGCAGAATTCTTTATTGTTCAAGGGTTCTGGCAACCCAATGAGATTTCCATCATCAGTATTAAAATATGTCATGGACTAAGTGATCAAAACCAAGACTCCTAGAAACTCCTTGCTCTTGTGTAAGGGCTCTTTCACACCTGCGTTATTGTCTTCCGGCATAGAGTTCCGTCGTCGGGGCTCTATGCCGGAAGAATCCTGATCAGGATTATCCTAATGCATTCTGAATGGAGAGTAATCCGTTCAGGATGCATCAGGATGTCTTCAGTTCCGGTACGGAACGTTTGTTGGCCGGAGAAAATACCGCAGCATGCTGCGCTTTTTGCTCCGGCCAAAAATCCGGAACACTTGCCGCAAGGCCGGATCCGGAATTAATGCCCATTGGAAGGCATTGATCCGGATCCGGCCTTAAGCTAAACGTCGTTTCGGCGCATTGCCGGAGCCGACATTTAGCTTTTTCAGAGTGGTTACCATGGCTGCCGGGACGCTAAAGTCCTGACAGCCATGGTAAGTGTAGCGGGGAGCGGGGGAGCAGTGTACTTACCGTCCGTGCGGCTCCCCGGGCGCTCCAGAGTGACGTCAGGGCGCCCCAAGCGCATGGATCACGTGATCGCATGGATCACGTCATCCATGCGCATGGGGCGCTCTGACGTCATTCTGGAGCGCCCGGGGAGCCGCACGGACTGTAAGTATACTGCTCCCCCGCTCCCCGCTCCTACTATGGCAACCAGGACTTTAATAGCGTCCTGGGTGCCATAGTAACACTGAAAGCATTTGGAAGACGGTTCCGTCTTCAAATGCTTTCAGTACACTTGCGTTTTTCCGGATCCGGAGTGTAATTCCGGCAAGTGGAGTACACGCCGGATCCGGACAACGCAAGTGTGAAAGAGGCCTAAGGAAAGCAAGCACATGGTTAAGATTGTTTTCCATCTGGAATGCAAATGGCACCAGAAAACTGAGTAACATAGTCGCAAGATAATGTTTTTGTCATTTAAAAAAATTAGTAAGCTGACTTTCACTTGGCAGTATATGGCCCCAGTGGCCTAATGGATAAGGCACTGGCCTCCTAAGCCAGGGATTGTGGGTTCAAGTCCCATCTGGGGTGTTTGTTTACCGTGCTGCTTGAACAGACTCAAGGCATGTTTTACCTTTGGAATAGTGCTCAAACGGATTCTTTACTGGATGTTTCTTCCGATTGCTATTTAAATTGTGTGAAATCTGACCATAGAAATACAGTTTGTGTGTCCCAAAAAGGATTCATCCCAAGGAACAATCCCTTTTCCAAATACAGAGTTTCCACTCTTCTGGGAAGGCTTTCTACAAGAGTTTGGTGTGTGCCTGTGTGAAGTTGTGCCCATACATCCAGAATAGCATTTGTGAGGTCAGACACTGATATTGAGCGAGAGGGCCTCGTTGCTTGCAATTTCCATTCTAGATTTTATACACCTGCAGCTGCGGCTATGGGACTCAATGAAACACCTGAATTCAGTGATTGAGGTGTGTCCATATGCTTTTGTCCATATAGCGCATCAATAAAAGGAAAGTAGGTGGCTAGTAGGATGCTATAAATCAGATAATCTTCACTGACTTGGTTACTGATTTTGATAATTGATGCAACTTAGACACACCTCACCTAAGGTCCTTTTACATGGACCCATAGTCAGACTCATTGTCGGGGATGAGCGTTTGTATAAGCGTTTGTTCCTCATAATTAGCTGGCGCCGATCACCCAATGAATGAGCAAACACTCGTTCATCGGGTGAGGGTGTCTTTCTCCCGGAACCCAAAATCAACGTTTTTCCACAGCAGCCTTCTGCTGCCCAGGAACCATGATTTTTTATGGAGACAAGCCGTCGCTGTATCGATCACTCGTCACTATCCAGAAGAGGTGAATGCTGCATGTAAATGTGGCCCTCATCTCCGCTGACGATCAGACAATTATTGGGAACGTTTCGTTTGTGCCCGATAATTGCCTGATATATTGGTCTCCTTGAAAGGCCCCAAGTGCTCCAGTGGCGCAATCGGTCAGCGCGCAGTACTTATAAAGCAGTAACTGTTGAGCAATGCCGAGGTTGTGAGTTCAAGCCTCACCTGGACAATTGTTTACTTGACTTATTTGTGTTTTAGAACGGCAGAAGGAAAGCAATGTCTCTCCGGTCCCGTCATGATATATTAACATGTTTGAAGGGGAAATGCAGCAGAATTCTTTATTGTTCAAGGGTTCTGGCAACCCAATGAGATTTCCATCATCAGTATTAAAATATGTAATGGACTAAGTGATCAAAACCAAGACTCCTAGAAACTCCTTGCTCTTGTGTAAGGAAAGCAAGCACATGGTTAAGATTGTTTTCCATCTGGAATGCATATGGCACCGGAAAACTGAGTAACATAGTCGCAAGATAATGTTTTTGTCATTTAAAAAAAATTAGTAAGCTGACTTTCACTTGGCAGTATATGGCTCCAGTGGCCTAATGGATAAGGCACTGGCCTCCTAAGCCAGGGATTGTGGGTTCAAGTCCCATCTGGGGTGTTTGTTTACCGTGCTGCTTGAACAGACTCAAGGCATGTTTTACCTTTGGAATAGTGCTCAAACGGATTCTTTACTGGATGTTTCTTCCGATTGCTATTTAAAGAGGACCTTTCACCTATTCTTACCCTATGAACTAAGTATACAGCCATGTGGAGCGGCGCCCGGGGATCTCACTGCACTTACTATTATCCCCAGGCGCCGCTCCGTTCTGCCGCTATGCCCTCCGGTATCTCCGTTCCCTAAGTTATAGTAGGCGGAGATACCAGTCCCTAAGTTATGGTAGGCGGAGTCTGCCCTAGCGCTGGCCAATCGCAGCGCAGAGCTCACAGCCTGTGAGGTTATTTTCTCCCAGGCTGTGAGCTCTGCAATGCGATTGGCCAGCGCTAGGGCAGACTCCGCCTACCATAACTTAGGGAACGGAGATACCGGAGGGCATAGCAGGAGAACGGAGCGGCGCCTGGGGATAATAGTAAGTGCAGTGAGATCCCCGGGCGCCGCTCCACATGGCTGTATACTTAGTTCATAGAGTAAGAATAGGTGAAAGGTCCTCTTTAAATAGATTGTGTGAAATCTGACCATAGAAATACAGTTTGTGTGTCCCAAAAAGGCTTCATCCCAAGGAACAATCCCTTTTCCAAATACAGAGTTTCCACTCTTCTGGGAAGGCTTTCTGCAAGAGTTTGGTGTGTGCCTGTGTGAAGTTGTGCCCATACATCCAGAATAGCATTTCTGAGGTCAGACACTGATATTGAGCGAGAGGGCCTCGTTGCTTGCAATTTCCATTCTAGATTTTATACACCTGCAGCTGCGGCTAAGGGACTTAATAAATCACCTGAATTCAGTGATTGAGGTGTGTCCAATTCTTTTGTCCATATAGCGCATCAATAAGAGGAAAGTAGGTGGCTAGTAGGATGCTATAAATCAGATAATCTTCACTGACCGCTGACATGGTTACTGATTTTGATAATTGATGCAACTTAGACACGGCTAAGTGACTTAATAAATCACCTGAATTCAGTGATTGAGGTGTGTCCAAATGCTTTTGTCCATATAGCGCATCAATAAGAGGAAAGTAGGTGGCTAGTAGGATGCTATAAATCAGATAATCTTCACTGACCGCTGACTTGGTTACTGATTTTGATAATTGATGCAACTTAGACACGCCTCACCTAAGGTCCTTTTACATGGACCCATAGTCAGACCCATTGTCGGGGATGAGCGTTTGTATAAACGTTTGTTCCTCATAATTAGCTGGCGCCGATCACCCAATGAATGAGCAAACACTTGTTTATCGGGTGAGGGTGTCTTTCTCCCGGAACCCAAAATCAACGTTTTTCCACAGCAGCCTTCTGCTGCCCAGGAACCATGATTTTTTATGGAGACAAGCCGTCGCTGTATCGATCACTCGTCACTATACAGAAGAGGTGAATGCTGCATGTAAATGTGGCCCTCATCTCCGCTGACGATCAGACAATTATTGGGAACGTTTCGTTTGTGCCCGATAATTGCCTGATATATTGGTCTCTTTGAAAGGCCCCAAGTGCTCCAGTCGCGCAATCGGTCAGCGCGCGGTACTTATAAAGCAGTATCTGTTGAGCAATGCCGAGGTTGTGAGTTCAAGCCTCACCTGGAGCATTGTTTACTTGACTTATTTGTGTTTTAGAACGGCAGAAGGAAAGCAATGTCTCTCCGGTCCCGTCATGATATATTAACATGTTTGAAGGGGAAATGCAGCAGAATTCTTTATTGTTCAAGGGTTCTGGCAACCCAATGAGATTTCCATCATCAGTATTAAAATATGTCATGGACTAAGTGATCAAAACCAAGACTCCTAGAAACCCCTTGCTCTTGTGTAAGGAAAGCAAGCACATGGTTAAGATTGTTTTCCATCTGGAATGCAAATGGCACCAGAAAACTGAGTAACATAGTCGCAAGATAATGTTTTTGTCATTTAAAAAAATTAGTAAGCTGACTTTCACTTTGCAGTATATGACCCCAGTGGCCTAATGGATAAGGCACTGGCCTCCTAACCCAGGGATTGTGGGTTCAAGTCCCATCTGGGGTGTTTGTTTACCGTGCTGCTTGAACAGATACAAGGCCCGTTTTACCTTTGGAATAGTGCTCAAACAGATTCTTTACTGGATGTTTCTTCTGATTGCTATTTAAATAGATTGTGTGAAATCTGACCATATAAATACAGTTTGTGTGTCCCAAAAAGGCTTCATCCCAAGGAACAATCCCTTTTCCAAATACAGAGTTTCCACTCTTCTGGGAAGGCTTTCTGCAAGAGTTTGGTGTGTGCCTGTGTGAAGTTGTGCCCATACATCCAGAATAGCATTTGTGAGGTCAGACACTGATATTGAGCGAGAGGGCCTCGTTGCTTGCAATTTCCATTCTAGATTTTATACACCTGCAGCTGCGGCTAAGGGACTTAATAAATCACCTGAATTCAGTGATTGAGGTGTGTCCAAATGCTTTTGTCCATATAGCGCATCAATAAGAGGAAAGTAGGTGGCTAGTAGGATGCTATAAATCAGTTAATCTTCACTGACCGCTGACATGGTTACTGATTTTGATAATTGATGCAACTTAGACACGGCTAAGGGACTTAATAAATCACCTGAATTCAGTGATTGAGGTGTGTCCAAATGCTTTTGTCCATATAGCGCATCAATAAGAGGAAAGTAGGTGGCTAGTAGGATGCTATAAATCAGATAATCTTCACTGACCGCTGACTTGGTTACTGATTTTGATAATTGATGCAACTTAGACATGCCTCACCTAAGGTCCTTTTACATGGACCCATAGTCAGACCCATTGTCGGGGATGAGCGTTTGTATAAGCGTTTGTTCCTCATAATTAGCTGGCGCCGATCACCCAATGAATGAGCAAACACTCGTTCATCGGGTGAGGGTGTCTTTCTCCCGGAACCCAAAATCAACGTTTTTCCACAGCAGCCTTCTGCTGCCCAGGAACCATGATTTTTTATGGAGACAAGCCGTCGCTGTATCGATCACTCATCACTATACAGAAGAGGTGAATGCTGCATGTAAATGTGGCCCTCATCTCCGCTGACGATCAGACAATTATTGGGAACGTTTCGTTTGTGCCCGATAATTGCCTGATATATTGGTCTCCTTGAAAGGCCCCAAGTGCTCCAGTGGCGCAATCGGTCAGCGTGCGGTACTTATAAAGCAGTAACTGTTGAGCAATGCCGAGGTTGTGAGTTCAAGCCTCACCTGGAGCATTGTTTACTTGACTTATTTGTGTTTTAGAACGGCAGAAGGAAAGCAATGTCTCTCCGGTCCCGTCATGATATATTAACATGTTTGAAGGGGAAATGCAGCAGAATTCTTTATTGTTCAAGTGTTCTGGCAACCCAATGAGATTTCCATCATCAGTATTAAAATATGTCATGGACTAAGTGATCAAAACCAAGACTCCTAGAAACTCCCTGCTCTTGTGTAAGGAAAGCAAGCACATGGTTAAGATTGTTTTCCATCTGGAATGCAAATGGCACCAGAAAACTGAGTAACATAGTCGCAAGATAATGTTTTTGTCATTTAAAAAAATTAGTAATCTGACTTTCACTTGGCAGTATATGGCCCCAGTGGCCTAATGGATAAGGCACTGGCCTCCTAAGCCAGGGATTGTGGGTTCAAGTCCCATCTGGGGTGTTTGTTTACCGTGCTGCTTGAACAGACTCAAGGCATGTTTTACCTTTGGAATAGTGCTCAAACAGATTCTTTACTGGATGTTTCTTCCGATTGCTATTTAAATAGATTGTGTGAAATCTGACCATAGAAATACAGTTTGTGTGTCCCAAAAAGGCTTCATCCCAAGGAACAATCCCTTTTCCAAATACAGAGTTTCCACTCTTCTGGGAAGGCATTCTGCAAGAGTTTGGTGTGTGCCTGTGTGAAGTTGTGCCCATACATCCAGAATAGCATTTGTGAGGTCAGACACTGATATTGAGCGAGAGGGCCTCGTTGCTTGCAATTTCCATTCTAGATTTTATACACCTGCAGCTGCGGCTAAGGGACTTAATAAATCACCTGAATTCAGTGATTGAGGTGTGTCCAATTCTTTTGTCCATATAGCGCATCAATAAGAGGAAAGTAGGTGGCTAGTAGGATGCTATAAATCAGATAATCTTCACTGACCGCTGACATGGTTACTGATTTTGATAATTGATGCAACTTAGACACGGCTAAGTGACTTAATAAATCACCTGAATTCAGTGATTGAGGTGTGTCCAAATGCTTTTGTCCATATAGCGCATCAATAAGAGGAAAGTAGGTGGCTAGTAGGATGCTATAAATCAGATAATCTTCACTGACCGCTGACTTGGTTACTGATTTTGATAATTGATGCAACTTAGACACGCCTCACCTAAGGTCCTTTTACATGGACCCATAGTCAGACCCATTGTCGGGGATGAGCGTTTGTATAAACGTTTGTTCCTCATAATTAGCTGGCGCCGATCACCCAATGAATGAGCAAACACTTGTTTATCGGGTGAGGGTGTCTTTCTCCCGGAACCCAAAATCAACGTTTTTCCACAGCAGCCTTCTGCTGCCCAGGAACCATGATTTTTTATGGAGACAAGCCATCGCTGTATCGATCACTCGTCACTATACAGAAGAGGTGAATGCTGCATGTAAATGTGGCCCTCATCTCCGCTGACGATCAGACAATTATTGGGAACGTTTCGTTTGTGCCCGATAATTGCCTGATATATTGGTCTCTTTGAAAGGCCCCAAGTGCTCCAGTCGCGCAATCGGTCAGCGCGCGGTACTTATAAAGCAGTATCTGTTGAGCAATGCCGAGGTTGTGAGTTCAAGCCTCACCTGGAGCATTGTTTACTTGACTTATTTGTGTTTTAGAACGGCAGAAGGAAAGCAATGTCTCTCCGGTCCCGTCATGATATATTAACATGTTTGAAGGGGAAATGCAGCAGAATTCTTTATTGTTCAAGGGTTCTGGCAACCCAATGAGATTTCCATCATCAGTATTAAAATATGTCATGGACTAAGTGATCAAAACCAAGACTCCTAGAAACCCCTTGCTCTTGTGTAAGGAAAGCAAGCACATGGTTAAGATTGTTTTCCATCTGGAATGCAAATGGCACCAGAAAACTGAGTAACATAGTCGCAAGATAATGTTTTTGTCATTTAAAAAAATTAGTAAGCTGACTTTCACTTTGCAGTATATGACCCCAGTGGCCTAATGGATAAGGCACTGGCCTCCTAACCCAGGGATTGTGGGTTCAAGTCCCATCTGGGGTGTTTGTTTACCGTGCTGCTTGAACAGATACAAGGCCCGTTTTACCTTTGGAATAGTGCTCAAACAGATTCTTTACTGGATGTTTCTTCTGATTGCTATTTAAATAGATTGTGTGAAATCTGACCATATAAATACAGTTTGTGTGTCCCAAAAAGGCTTCATCCCAAGGAACAATCCCTTTTCCAAATACAGAGTTTCCACTCTTCTGGGAAGGCTTTCTGCAAGAGTTTGGTGTGTGCCTGTGTGAAGTTGTGCCCATACATCCAGAATAGCATTTGTGAGGTCAGACACTGATATTGAGCGAGAGGGCCTCGTTGCTTGCAATTTCCATTCTAGATTTTATACACCTGCAGCTGCGGCTAAGGGACTTAATAAATCACCTGAATTCAGTGATTGAGGTGTGTCCAAATGCTTTTGTCCATATAGCGCATCAATAAGAGGAAAGTAGGTGGCTAGTAGGATGCTATAAATCAGTTAATCTTCACTGACCGCTGACATGGTTACTGATTTTGATAATTGATGCAACTTAGACACGGCTAAGGGACTTAATAAATCACCTGAATTCAGTGATTGAGGTGTGTCCAAATGCTTTTGTCCATATAGCGCATCAATAAGAGGAAAGTAGGTGGCTAGTAGGATGCTATAAATCAGATAATCTTCACTGACCGCTGACTTGGTTACTGATTTTGATAATTGATGCAACTTAGACATGCCTCACCTAAGGTCCTTTTACATGGACCCATAGTCAGACCCATTGTCGGGGATGAGCGTTTGTATAAGCGTTTGTTCCTCATAATTAGCTGGCGCCGATCACCCAATGAATGAGCAAACACTCGTTCATCGGGTGAGGGTGTCTTTCTCCCGGAACCCAAAATCAACGTTTTTCCACAGCAGCCTTCTGCTGCCCAGGAACCATGATTTTTTATGGAGACAAGCCGTCGCTGTATCGATCACTCATCACTATACAGAAGAGGTGAATGCTGCATGTAAATGTGGCCCTCATCTCCGCTGACGATCAGACAATTATTGGGAACGTTTCGTTTGTGCCCGATAATTGCCTGATATATTGGTCTCCTTGAAAGGCCCCAAGTGCTCCAGTGGCGCAATCGGTCAGCGTGCGGTACTTATAAAGCAGTAACTGTTGAGCAATGCCGAGGTTGTGAGTTCAAGCCTCACCTGGAGCATTGTTTACTTGACTTATTTGTGTTTTAGAACGGCAGAAGGAAAGCAATGTCTCTCCGGTCCCGTCATGATATATTAACATGTTTGAAGGGGAAATGCAGCAGAATTCTTTATTGTTCAAGTGTTCTGGCAACCCAATGAGATTTCCATCATCAGTATTAAAATATGTCATGGACTAAGTGATCAAAACCAAGACTCCTAGAAACTCCCTTGCTCTTGTGTAAGGAAAGCAAGCACATGGTTAAGATTGTTTTCCATCTGGAATGCAAATGGCACCAGAAAACTGAGTAACATAGTCGCAAGATAATGTTTTTGTCATTTAAAAAAATTAGTAAGCTGACTTTCACTTGGCAGTATATGGCCCCAGTGGCCTAATGGATAAGGCACTGGCCTCCTAAGCCAGGGATTGTGGGTTCAAGTCCCATCTGGGGTGTTTGTTTACCGTGCTGCTTGAACAGACTCAAGGCCTGTTTTACCTTTGGAATAGTGCTCAAACAGATTCTTTACTGGATGTTTCTTCTGATTGCTATTTAAATAGATTGTGTGAAATCTGACCATAGAAATACAGTTTGTGTGTCCCAAAAAGGCTTCATCCCAAGGAACAATCCCTTTTCCAAATACAGAGTTTCCACTCTTCTGGGAAGGCATTCTGCAAGAGTTTGGTGTGTGCCTGTGTGAAGTTGTGCCCATACATCCAGAATAGCATTTGTGAGGTCAGACACTGATATTGAGCGAGAGGGCCTCGTTGCTTGCAATTTCCATTCTAGATTTTATACACCTGCAGCTGCGGCTAAGGGACTTAATAAATCACCTGAATTCAGTGATTGAGGTGTGTCCAAATGCTTTTGTCCATATAGCGCATCAATAAGAGGAAAGTAGGTGGCTAGTAGGATGCTATAAATCAGTTAATCTTCACTGACCGCTGACATGGTTACTGATTTTGATAATTGATGCAACTTAGACACGGCTAAGGGACTTAATAAATCACCTGAATTCAGTGATTGAGGTGTGTCCAAATGCTTTTGTCCATATAGCGCATCAATAAGAGGAAAGTAGGTGGCTAGTAGGGTGCTATAAATCAGATAATCTTCACTGACCGCTGACTTGGTTACTGATTTTGATAATTGATGCAACTTAGACACGCCTCACCTAAGGTCCTTTTACATGGACCCATAGTCAGACCCATTGTCGGGGATGAGCGTTTGTATAAGCGTTTGTTCCTCATAATTAGCTGGCGCCGATCACCCAATGAATGAGCAAACACTCGTTCATCGGGTGAGGGTGTCTTTCTCCCGGAACCCAAAATCAACGTTTTTCCACAGCAGCCTTCTGCTGCCCAGGAACCATGATTTTTTATGGAGACAAGCCGTCGCTGTATCGATCACTCATCACTATACAGAAGAGGTGAATGCTGCATGTAAATGTGGCCCTCATCTCCGCTGACGATCAGACAATTATTGGGAACGTTTCGTTTGTGCCCGATAATTGCCTGATATATTGGTCTCTTGAAAGGCCCCAAGTGCTCCAGTCGCGCAATCGGTCAGCGCGCGGTACTTATAAAGCAGTATCTGTTGAGCAATGCCGAGGTTGTGAGTTCAAGCCTCACCTGGAGCATTGTTTACTTGACTTATTTGTGTTTTAGAACGGCAGAAGGAAAGCAATGTCTCTCCGGTCCCGTCATGATATATTAACATGTTTGAAGGGGAAATGCAGCAGAATTCTTTATTGTTCAAGGGTTCTGGCAACCCAATGAGATTTCCATCATCAGTATTAAAATATGTCATGGACTAAGTGATCAAAACCAAGACTCCTAGAAACTCCCTTGCTCTTGTGTAAGGAAAGCAAGCACATGGTTAAGATTGTTTTCCATCTGGAATGCAAATGGCACCAGAAAACTGAGTAACATAGTCGCAAGATAATGTTTTTGTCATTTAAAAAAATTAGTAAGCTGACTTTCACTTGGCAGTATATGGCCCCAGTGGCCTAATGGATAAGGCACTGGCCTCCTAAGCCAGGGATTGTGGGTTCAAGTCCCATCTGGGGTGTTTGTTTACCGTGCTGCTTGAACAGACTCAAGGCATGTTTTACCTTTGGAATAGTGCTCAAACAGATTCTTTACTGGATGTTTCTTCCGATTGCTATTTAAATAGATTGTGTGAAATCTGACCATAGAAATACAGTTTGTGTGTCCCAAAAAGGCTTCATCCCAAGGAACAATCCCTTTTCCAAATACAGAGTTTCCACTCTTCTGGGAAGGCATTCTGCAAGAGTTTGGTGTGTGCCTGTGTGAAGTTGTGCCCATACATCCAGAATAGCATTTGTGAGGTCAGACACTGATATTGAGCGAGAGGGCCTCGTTGCTTGCAATTTCCATTCTAGATTTTATACACCTGCAGCTGCGGCTAAGGGACTTAATAAATCACCTGAATTCAGTGATTGAGGTGTGTCCAAATGCTTTTGTCCATATAGCGCATCAATAAGAGGAAAGTAGGTGGCTAGTAGGATGCTATAAATCAGTTAATCTTCACTGACCGCTGACATGGTTACTGATTTTGATAATTGATGCAACTTAGACACGGCTAAGGGACTTAATAAATCACCTGAATTCAGTGATTGAGGTGTGTCCAAATGCTTTTGTCCATATAGCGCATCAATAAGAGGAAAGTAGGTGGCTAGTAGGATGCTATAAATCAGATAATCTTCACTGACCGCTGACTTGGTTACTGATTTTGATAATTGATGCAACTTAGACACGCCTCACCTAAGGTCCTTTTACATGGACCCATAGTCAGACCCATTGTCGGGGATGAGCGTTTGTATAAGCGTTTGTTCCTCATAATTAGCTGGCGCCGATCACCCAATGAATGAGCAAACACTTGTTCATCGGGTGAGGGTGTCTTTCTCCCGGAAGCCAAAATCAAAGCTTTTCCACAGCAGCCTTCTGCTGCCCAGGAACCATGATTTTTTATGGAGACAAGCCGTCGCTGTATCGATCACTCGTCACTATACAGAAGAGGTGAATGCTGCATGTAAATGTGGCCCTCATCTCCGCTGACGATCAGACAATTATTGGGAACGTTTCGTTTGTGCCCGATAATTGCCTGATATATTGGTCTCCTTGAAAGGCCCCAAGTGCTCCAGTCGCGCAATCGGTCAGCGCGCGGTACTTATAAAGCAGTATCTGTTGAGCAATGCCGAGGTTGTGAGTTCAAGCCTCACCTGGAGCATTGTTTACTTGACTTATTTGTGTTTTAGAACGGCAGAAGGAAAGCAATGTCTCTCCGGTCCCGTCATGATATATTAACATGTTTGAAGGGGAAATGCAGCAGAATTCTTTATTGTTCAAGGGTTCTGGCAACCCAATGAGATTTCCATCATCAGTATTAAAATATGTCATGGACTAAGTGATCAAAACCAAGACTCCTAGAAACCCCTTGCTCTTGTGTAAGGAAAGCAAGCACATGGTTAAGATTGTTTTCCATCTGGAATGCAAATGGCACCAGAAAACTGAGTAACATAGTCGCAAGATAATGTTTTTGTCATTTAAAAAAATTAGTAAGCTGACTTTCACTTTGCAGTATATGACCCCAGTGGCCTAATGGATAAGGCACTGGCCTCCTAAGCCAGGGATTGTGGGTTCAAGTCCCATCTGGGGTGTTTGTTTACCGTGCTGCTTGAACAGACTCAAGGCATGTTTTACCTTTGGAATAGTGCTCAAACAGATTCTTGACTGGATGTTTCTTCTGATTGCTATTTAAATAGATTGTGTGAAATCTGACCATAGAAATACAGTTTGTGTGTCCCAAAAAGGCTTCATCCCAAGGAACAATCCCTTTTCCAAATACAGAGTTTCCACTCTTCTGGGAAGGCTTTCTGCAAGAGTTTGGTGTGTGCCTGTGTGAAGTTGTGCCCATACATCCAGAATAGCATTTGTGAGGTCAGACACTGATATTGAGCGAGAGGGCCTCGTTGCTTGCAATTTCCATTCTAGATTTTATACACCTGCAGCTGCGGCTAAGGGACTTAATAAATCACCTGAATTCAGTGATTGAGGTGTGTCCAAATGCTTTTGTCCATATAGCGCATCAATAAGAGGAAAGTAGGTGGCTAGTAGGATGCTATAAATCAGTTAATCTTCACTGACCGCTGACATGGTTACTGATTTTGATAATTGATGCAACTTAGACACGGCTAAGGGACTTAATAAATCACCTGAATTCAGTGATTGAGGTGTGTCCAAATGCTTTTGTCCATATAGCGCATCAATAAGAGGAAAGTAGGTGGCTAGTAGGATGCTATAAATCAGATAATCTTCACTGACCGCTGACTTGGTTACTGATTTTGATAATTGATGCAACTTAGACACGCCTCACCTAAGGTCCTTTTACATGGACCCATAGTCAGACCCATTGTCGGGGATGAGCGTTTGTATAAGCGTTTGTTCCTCATAATTAGCTGGCGCCGATCACCCAATGAATGAGCAAACACTCGTTCATCGGGTGAGGGTGTCTTTCTCCCGGAACCCAAAATCAACGTTTTTCCACAGCAGCCTTCTGCTGCCCAGGAACCATGATTTTTTATGGAGACAAGCCGTCGCTGTATCGATCACTCGTCACTATACAGAAGAGGTGAATGCTGCATGTAAATGTGGCCCTCATCTCCGCTGACGATCAGACAATTATTGGGAACGTTTCGTTTGTGCCCGATAATTGCCTGATATATTGGTCTCCTTGAAAGGCCCCAAGTGCTCCAGTGGCGCAATCGGTCAGCGCGTGGTACTTATAAAGCAGTAACTGTTGAGCAATGCCGAGGTTGTGAGTTCAAGCCTCACCTGGAGCATTGTTTACTTGACTTATTTGTGTTTTAGAACGGCAGAAGGAAAGCAATGTCTCTCCGGTCCCGTCATGATATATTAACATGTTTGAAGGGGAAATGCAGCAGAATTCTTTATTGTTCAAGGGTTCTGGCAACCCAATGAGATTTCCATCATCAGTATTAAAATATGTCATGGACTAAGTGATCAAAACCAAGACTCCTAGAAACTCCTTGCTCTTGTGTAAGGAAAGCAAGCACATGGTTAAGATTGTTTTCCATCTGGAATGCAAATGGCACCAGAAAACTGAGTAACATAGTCGCAAGATAATGTTTTTGTCATTTAAAAAAATTAGTAAGCTGACTTTCACTTGGCAGTATATGGCCCCAGTGGCCTAATGGATAAGGCACTGGCCTCCTAAGCCAGGGATTGTGGGTTCAAGTCCCATCTGGGGTGTTTGTTTACCGTGCTGCTTGAACAGACTCAAGGCATGTTTTACCTTTGGAATAGTGCTCAAACAGATTCTTTACTGGATGTTTCTTCCGATTGCTATTTAAATAGATTGTGTGAAATCTGACCATAGAAATACAGTTTGTGTGTCCCAAAAAGGCTTCATCCCAAGGAACAATCCCTTTTCCAAATACAGAGTTTCCACTCTTCTGGGAAGGCATTCTGCAAGAGTTTGGTGTGTGCCTGTGTGAAGTTGTGCCCATACATCCAGAATAGCATTTGTGAGGTCAGACACTGATATTGAGCGAGAGGGCCTCGTTGCTTGCAATTTCCATTCTAGATTTTATACACCTGCAGCTGCGGCTAAGGGACTTAATAAATCACCTGAATTCAGTGATTGAGGTGTGTCCAAATGCTTTTATCCATATAGCGCATCAATAAGAGGAAAGTAGGTGGCTAGTAGGATGCTATAAATCAGATAATCTTCAGTGACCGCTGACTTGGTTACTGATTTTGATAATTGATGCAACTTAGACACACCTCACCTAAGGTCCTTTTACATGGACCCATAGTCAGACCCATTGTCGGGGATGAGCGTTTGTATAAGCGTTTGTTCCTCATAATTAGCTGGCGCCGATCACCCAATGAATGAGCAAACACTCGTTCATCGGGTGAGGGTGTCTTTCTCCCGGAACCCAAAATCAACGTTTTTCCACAGCAGCCTTCTGCTGCCCAGGAACCATGATTTTTTATGGAGACAAGCCGTCGCTGTATCGATCACTCGTCACTATACAGAAGAGGTGAATGCTGCATGTAAATGTGGCCCTCATCTCCGCTGACGATCAGACAATTATTGGGAACGTTTCGTTTGTGCCCGATAATTGCCTGATATATTGGTCTCCTTGAAAGGCCCCAAGTGCTCCAGTGGCGCAATCGGTCAGCGCGCGGTACTTATAAAGCAGTAACTGTTGAGCAATGCCGAGGTTGTGAGTTCAAGCCTCACCTGGAGCATTGTTTACTTGACTTATTTGTGTTTTAGAACGGCAGAAGGAAAGCAATGTCTCTCTGGTCCCGTCATGATATATTAACATGTTTGAAGGGGAAATGCAGCAGAATTCTTTATTGTTCAAGGGTTCTGGCAACCCAATGAGATTTCCATCATCAGTATTAAAATATGTCATGGACTAAGTGATCAAAACCAAGACTCCTAGAAACTCCTTGCTCTTGTGTAAGGAAAGCAAGCACATGGTTAAGATTGTTTTCCATCTGGAATGCAAATGGCACCAGAAAACTGAGTAACATAGTCGCAAGATAATGTTTTTGTCATTTAAAAAAATTAGTAAGCTGACTTTCACTTGGCAGTATATGGCCCCAGTGGCCTAATGGATAAGGCACTGGCCTCCTAAGCCAGGGATTGTGGGTTCAAGTCCCATCTGGGGAGTTTGTTTACCGTGCTGCTTGAACAGACTCAAGGCATTTTTTACCTTTGGAATAGTGCTCAAACAGATTCTTTACTGGATGTTTCTTCCGATTGCTATTTAAATAGATTGTGTGAAATCTGACCATAGAAATACAGTTTGTGTGTCCCAAAAAGGCTTCATCCCAAGGAACAATCCCTTTTCCAAATACAGAGTTTCCACTCTTCTGGGAAGGCTTTCTGCAAGAGTTTGGTGTGTGCCTGTGTGAAGTTGTGCCCATACATCCAGAATAGCATTTGTGAGGTCAGACACTGATATTGAGCGAGAGGGCCTCGTTGCTTGCAATTTCCATTCTAGATTTTATACACCTGCAGCTGCGGCTAAGGGACTTAATAAATCACCTGAATTCAGTGATTGAGGTGTGTCCAAATGCTTTTGTCCATATAGCGCATCAATAAGAGGAAAGTAGGTGGCTAGTAGGATGCTATAAATCAGATAATCTTCACTGACCGCTGACTTGGTTACTGATTTTGATAATTGATGCAACTTAGACACGCCTCACCTAAGGTCCTTTTACATGGACCCATAGTCAGACCCATTGTCGGGGATGAGCGTTTGTATAAGCGTTTGTTCCTCATAATTAGCTGGCGCCGATCACCCAATGAATGAGCAAACACTCGTTCATCGGGTGAGGGTGTCTTTCTCCCGGAACCCAAAATCAACGTTTTTCCACAGCAGCCTTCTGCTGCCCAGGAACCATGATTTTTTATGGAGACAAGCCGTCGCTGTATCGATCACTCGTCACTATACAGAAGAGGTGAATGCTGCATGTAAATGTGGCCCTCATCTCCGCTGACGATCAGACAATTATTGGGAACGTTTCGTTTGTGCCCGATAATTGCCTGATATATTGGTCTCCTTGAAAGGCCCCAAGTGCTCCAGTGGCGCAATCGGTCAGCGCGCGGTAGTTAAAAAGCAGTAACTGTTGAGCAATGCCGAGGTTGTGAGTTCAAGCCTCACCTGGATCATTGTTTACTTGACTTATTTGTGTTTTAGAACGGCAGAAGGAAAGCAATGTCTCTCGGGTCCCGTCATGATATATTAACATGTTTGAAGGGGAAATGCAGCAGAATTCTTTATTGTTCAAGGGTTCTGGCAACCCAATGAGATTTCCATCATCAGTATTAAAATATGTCATGGACTAAGTGATCAAAACCAAGACTCCTAGAAACTCCTTGCTCTTGTGTAAGGAAAGCAAGCACATGGTTAAGATTGTTTTCCATCTGGAATGCAAATGGCACCAGAAAACTGAGTAACATAGTCGCAAGATAATGTTTTTGTCATTTAAAAAAATTAGTAAGCTGACTTTCACTTGGCAGTATATGGCCCCAGTGGCCTAATGGATAAGGCACTGGCCTCCTAAGCCAGGGATTGTGGGTTCAAGTCCCATCTGGGGTGTTTGTTTACTGTGCTGCTTGAACAGACTCAAGGCATGTTTTACCTTTGGAATAGTGCTCAAACGGATTCTTTACTGGATGTTTCTTCCGATTGCTATTTAAATAGATTGTGTGAAATCTGACCATAGAAATACAGTTTGTGTGTCCCAAAAAGGATTCATCCCAAGGAACAATCCCTTTTCCAAATACAGAGTTTCCACTCTTCTGGGAAGGCTTTCTACAAGAGTTTGGTGTGTGCCTGTGTGAAGTTGTGCCCATACATCCAGAATAGCATTTGTGAGGTCAGACACTGATATTGAGCGAGAGGGCCTCGTTGCTTGCAATTTCCATTCTAGATTTTATACACCTGCAGCTGCGGCTATGGGACTCAATGAAACACCTGAATTCAGTGATTGAGGTGTGTCCATATGCTTTTGTCCATATAGCGCATCAATAAGAGGAAAGTAGGTGGCTAGTAGGATGCTATAAATCAGATAATCTTCACTGACCGCTGACTTGGTTACTGATTTTGATAATTGATGCAACTTAGACACACCTCACCTAAGGTCCTTTTACATGGACCCATAGTCAGACTCATTGTCGGGGATGAGCGTTTGTATAAGCGTTTGTTCCTCATAATTAGCTGGCGCCGATCACCCAATGAATGAGCAAACACTCGTTCATCGGGTGAGGGTGTCTTTCTCCCGGAACCCAAAATCAACGTTTTTCCACAGCAGCCTTCTGCTGCCCAGGAACCATGATTTTTTATGGAGACAAGCCGTCGCTGTATCGATCACTCGTCACTATACAGAAGAGGTGAATGCTGCATGTAAATGTGGCCCTCATCTCCGCTGACGATCAGACAATTATTGGGAACGTTTCGTTTGTGCCCGATAATTGCCTGATATATTGGTCTCCTTGAAGGGCCCCAAGTGCTCCAGTGGCGCAATCGGTCAGCGCGCGGTACTTATAAAGCAGTAACTGTTGAGCAATGCCGAGGTTGTAAGTTCAAGCCTCACCTGGAGCATTGTTTACTTGACTTATTTGTGTTTTAGAACGGCAGAAGGAAAGCAATGTCTCTCGGGTCCCGTCATGATATATTAACATGTTTGAAGGGGAAATGCAGCAGAATTCTTTATTGTTCAAGGGTTCTGGCAACCCAATGAGATTTCCATCATCAGTATTAAAATATGTCATGGACTAAGTGATCAAAACCAAGACTCCTAGAAACTCCTTGCTCTTGTGTAAGGAAAGCAAGCACATGGTTAAGATTGTTTTCCATCTGGAATGCAAATGGCACCAGAAAACTGAGTAACATAGTCGCAAGATAATGTTTTTGTCATTTAAAAAAAATTAGTAAGCTGACTTTCACTTGGCAGTATATGGCCCCAGTGGCCTAATGGATAAGGCACTGGCCTCCTAAGCCAGGGATTGTGGGTTCAAGTCCCATCTGGGGTGTTTGTTTACCGTGCTGCTTGAACAGACTCAAGGCATGTTTTACCTTTGGAATAGTGCTCAAACGGATTCTTTACTGGATGTTTCTTCCGATTGCTATTTAAATAGATTGTGTGAAATCTGACCATAGAAATACAGTTTGTGTGTCCCAAAAAGGCTTCATCCCAAGGAACAATCCCTTTTCCAAATACAGAGTTTCCACTCTTCTGGGAAGGCTTTCTACAAGAGTTTGGTGTGTGCCTGTGTGAAGTTGTGCCCATACATCCAGAATAGCATTTGTGAGGTCAGACACTGATATTGAGCGAGAGTACCTCGTTGCTTGCAATTTCCATTCTAGATTTTATACACCTGCAGCTGCGGCTATGGGACTCAATGAAACACCTGAATTCAGTGATTGAGGTGTGTCCATATGCTTTTGTCCATATAGCGCATCAATAAGAGGAAAGTAGGTGGCTAGTAGGATGCTATAAATCAGATAATCTTCACTGACCGCTGACTTGGTTACTGATTTTGATAATTGATGCAACTTAGACACACCTCACCTAAGGTCCTTTTACATGGACCCATAGTCAGACCCATTGTCGGGATGAGCGTTTGTATAAGCGTTTGTTCCTCATAATTAGCGGGCGCCGATCACCCAATGAATGAGCAAACACTAGTTCATCGGGTGAGGGTGTCTTTCTCCCGGAACCCAAAATCAACGTTTTTCCACAGCAGCCTTCTGCTGCCCAGGAACCATGATTTTTTATGGAGACAAGCCGTCGCTGTATCGATCACTCGTCACTATACAGAAGAGGTGAATGCTGCATGTAAATGTGGCCCTCATCTCCGCTGACGATCAGACAATTATTGGGAACGTTTCGTTTGTGCCCGATAATTGCCTGATATATTGGTCTCCTTGAAAGGCCCCAAGTGCTCCAGTGGCGCAATCGGTCAGCGCGCGGTACTTATAAAGCAGTAACTGTTGAGCAATGTCGAGGTTGTGAGTTCAAGCCTCACCTGGACAATTGTTTACTTGACTTATTTGTGTTTTAGAACGGCAGAAGGAAAGCAATGTCTCTCGGGTCCCGTCATGATATATTAACATGTTTGAAGGGGAAATGCAGCAGAATTCTTTATTGTTCAAGGGTTCTGGCAACCCAATGAGATTTCCATCATCAGTATTAAAATATGTCATGGACTAAGTGATCAAAACCAAGACTCCTAGAAACTCCTTGCTCTTGTGTAAGGAAAGCAAGCACATGGTTAAGATTGTTTTCCATCTGGAATGCAAATGGCACCAGAAAACTGAGTAACATAGTCGCAAGATAATGTTTTTGTCATTTAAAAAAATTAGTAAGCTGACTTTCACTTGGCAGTATATGGCCCCAGTGGCCTAATGGATAAGGCACTGGCCTCCTAAGCCAGGGATTGTGGGTTCAAGTCCCATCTGGGGTTTTTGTTTACCGTGCTGCTTGAACAGACTCAAGGCATGTTTTACCTTTGGAATAGTGCTCAAACGGATTCTTTACTGGATGTTTCTTCCGATTGCTATTTAAATAGATTGTGTGAAATCTGACCATAGAAATACAGTTTGTGTGTCCCAAAAAGGATTCATCCCAAGGAACAATCCCTTTTCCAAATACAGAGTTTCCACTCTTCTGGGAAGGCTTTCTACAAGAGTTTGGTGTGTGCCTGTGTGAAGTTGTGCCCATACATCCAGAATAGCATTTGTGAGGTCAGACACTGATATTGAGCGAGAGGGCCTCGTTGCTTGCAATTTCCATTCTAGATTTTATACACCTGCAGCTGCGGCTATGGGACTCAATGAAACACCTGAATTCAGTGATTGAGGTGTGTCCATATGCTTTTGTCCATATAGCGCATCAATAAGAGGAAAGTAGGTGGCTAGTAGGATGCTATAAATCAGATAATCTTCACTGACCGCTGACTTGGTTACTGATTTTGATAATTGATGCAACTTAGACACACCTCACCTAAGGTCCTTTTACATGGACCCATAGTCAGACTCATTGTCGGGGATGAGCGTTTGTATAAGCGTTTGTTCCTCATAATTAGCTGGCGCCGATCACCCAATGAATGAGCAAACACTCGTTCATCGGGTGAGGGTGTCTTTCTCCCGGAACCCAAAATCAACGTTTTTCCACAGCAGCCTTCTGCTGCCCAGGAACCATGATTTTTTATGGAGACAAGCCGTCGCTGTATCGATCACTCGTCACTATCCAGAAGAGGTGAATGCTGCATGTAAATGTGGCCCTCATCTCCGCTGACGATCAGACAATTATTGGGAACGTTTCGTTTGTGCCCGATAATTGCCTGATATATTGGTCTCCTTGAAAGGCCCCAAGTGCTCCAGTGGCGCAATCGGTCAGCGCGCAGTACTTATAAAGCAGTAACTGTTGAGCAATGCCGAGGTTGTGAGTTCAAGCCTCACCTGGACAATTGTTTACTTGACTTATTTGTGTTTTAGAACGGCAGAAGGAAAGCAATGTCTCTCCGGTCCCGTCATGATATATTAACATGTTTGAAGGGGAAATGCAGCAGAATTCTTTATTGTTCAAGGGTTCTGGCAACCCAATGAGATTTCCATCATCAGTATTAAAATATGTCATGGACTAAGTGATCAAAACCAAGACTCCTAGAAACTCCTTGCTCTTGTGTAAGGAAAGCAAGCACATGGTTAAGATTGTTTTCCATCTGGAATGCAAATGGCACCAGAAAACTGAGTAACATAGTCGCAAGATAATGTTTTTGTCATTTAAAAAAATTAGTAAGCTGACTTTCACTTGGCAGTATATGGCCCCAGTGGCCTAATGGATAAGGCACTGGCCTCCTAAGCCAGGGATTGTGGGTTCAAGTCCCATCTGGGGTGTTTGTTTACCGTGCTGCTTGAACAGACTCAAGGCATGTTTTACCTTTGGAATAGTGCTCAAACGGATTCTTTACTGGATGTTTCTTCCGATTGCTATTTAAATTGTGTGAAATCTGACCATAGAAATACAGTTTGTGTGTCCCAAAAAGGATTCATCCCAAGGAACAATCCCTTTTCCAAATACAGAGTTTCCACTCTTCTGGGAAGGCTTTCTACAAGAGTTTGGTGTGTGCCTGTGTGAAGTTGTGCCCATACATCCAGAATAGCATTTGTGAGGTCAGACACTGATATTGAGCGAGAGGGCCTCGTTGCTTGCAATTTCCATTCTAGATTTTATACACCTGCAGCTGCGGCTATGGGACTCAATGAAACACCTGAATTCAGTGATTGAGGTGTGTCCATATGCTTTTGTCCATATAGCGCATCAATAAGAGGAAAGTAGGTGGCTAGTAGGATGCTATAAATCAGATAATCTTCACTGACCGCTGACTTGGTTACTGATTTTGATAATTGATGCAACTTAGACACACCTCACCTAAGGTCCTTTTACATGGACCCATAGTCAGACTCATTGTCGGGGATGAGCGTTTGTATAAGCGTTTGTTCCTCATAATTAGCTGGCGCCGATCACCCAATGAATGAGCAAACACTCGTTCATTGGGTGAGGGTGTCTTTCTCCCGGAACCCAAAATCAACGTTTTTCCACAGCAGCCTTCTGCTGCCCAGGAACCATGATTTTTTATGGAGACAAGCCGTCGCTGTATCGATCACTCGTCACTATACAGAAGAGGTGAATGCTGCATGTAAATGTGGCCCTCATCTCCGCTGACGATCAGACAATTATTGGGAACGTTTCGTTTGTGCCCGATAATTGCCTGATATATTGGTCTCCTTGAAGGGCCCCAAGTGCTCCAGTGGCGCAATCGGTCAGCGCGCGGTACTTATAAAGCAGTAACTGTTGAGCAATGCCGAGGTTGTAAGTTCAAGCCTCACCTGGAGCATTGTTTACTTGACTTATTTGTGTTTTAGAACGGCAGAAGGAAAGCAATGTCTCTCGGGTCCCGTCATGATATATTAACATGTTTGAAGGGGAAATGCAGCAGAATTCTTTATTGTTCAAGGGTTCTGGCAACCCAATGAGATTTCCATCATCAGTATTAAAATATGTCATGGACTAAGTGATCAAAACCAAGACTCCTAGAAACTCCTTGCTCTTGTGTAAGGAAAGCAAGCACATGGTTAAGATTGTTTTCCATCTGGAATGCAAATAGCACCAGAAAACTGAGTAACATAGTCGCAAGATAATGTTTTTGTCATTTAAAAAAAATTAGTAAGCTGACTTTCACTTGGCAGTATATGGCCCCAGTGGCCTAATGGATAAGGCACTGGCCTCCTAAGCCAGGGATTGTGGGTTCAAGTCCCATCTGGGGTGTTTGTTTACCGTGCTGCTTGAACAGACTCAAGGCATGTTTTACCTTTGGAATAGTGCTCAAACGGATTCTTTACTGGATGTTTCTTCCGATTGCTATTTAAATAGATTGTGTGAATTCTGACCATAGAAATACAGTTTGTGTGTCCCAAAAACGCTTCATCCCAAGGAACAATCCCTTTTCCAAATATAGAGTTTCCACTCTTCTGGGAAGGCTTTCTACAAGAGTTTGGTGTGTGCCTGTGTGAAGTTGTGCCCATACATCCAGAATAGCATTTGTGAGGTCAGACACTGATATTGAGCGAGAGTACCTCGTTGCTTGCAATTTCCATTCTAGATTTTATACACCTGCAGCTGCGGCTATGGGACTCAATGAAACACCTGAATTCAGTGATTGAGGTGTGTCCATATGCTTTTGTCCATATAGCGCATCAATAAGAGGAAAGTAGGTGGCTAGTAGGATGCTATAAATCAGATAATCTTCACTGACCGCTGACTTGGTTACTGATTTTGATAATTGATGCAACTTAGACACACCTCACCTAAGGTCCTTTTACATGGACCCATAGTCAGACCCATTGTCGGGATGAGCGTTTGTATAAGCGTTTGTTCCTCATAATTAGCGGGCGCCGATCACCCAATGAATGAGCAAACACTAGTTCATCGGGTGAGGGTGTCTTTCTCCCGGAACCCAAAATCAACGTTTTTCCACAGCAGCCTTCTGCTGCCCAGGAACCATGATTTTTTATGGAGACAAGCCGTCGCTGTATCGATCACTCGTCACTATACAGAAGAGGTGAATGCTGCATGTAAATGTGGCCCTCATCTCCGCTGACGATCAGACAATTATTGGGAACGTTTCGTTTGTGCCCGATAATTGCCTGATATATTGGTCTCCTTGAAAGGCCCCAAGTGCTCCAGTGGCGCAATCGGTCAGCGCGCGGTACTTATAAAGCAGTAACTGTTGAGCAATGTCGAGGTTGTGAGTTCAAGCCTCACCTGGACAATTGTTTACTTGACTTATTTGTGTTTTAGAACGGCAGAAGGAAAGCAATGTCTCTCGGGTCCCGTCATGATATATTAACATGTTTGAAGGGGAAATGCAGCAGAATTCTTTATTGTTCAAGGGTTCTGGCAACCCAATGAGATTTCCATCATCAGTATTAAAATATGTCATGGACTAAGTGATCAAAACCAAGACTCCTAGAAACTCCTTGCTCTTGTGTAAGGAAAGCAAGCACATGGTTAAGATTGTTTTCCATCTGGAATGCAAATGGCACCAGAAAACTGAGTAACATAGTCGCAAGATAATGTTTTTGTCATTTAAAAAAATTAGTAAGCTGACTTTCACTTGGCAGTTTATGGCCCCAGTGGCCTAATGGATAAGGCACTGGCCTCCTAAGCCAGGGATTGTGGGTTCAAGTCCCATCTGGGGTGTTTGTTTACCGTGCTGCTTGAACAGACTCAAGGCATGTTTTACCTTTGGAATAGTGCTCAAACGGATTCTTTACTGGATGTTTCTTCCGATTGCTATTTAAATAGATTGTGTGAAATCTGACCATAGAAATACAGTTTGTGTGTCCCAAAAAGGATTCATCCCAAGGAACAATCCCTTTTCCAAATACAGAGTTTCCACTCTTCTGGGAAGGCTTTCTACAAGAGTTTGGTGTGTGCCTGTGTGAAGTTGTGCCCATACATCCAGAATAGCATTTGTGAGGTCAGACACTGATATTGAGCGAGAGGGCCTCGTTGCTTGCAATTTCCATTCTAGATTTTATACACCTGCAGCTGCGGCTATGGGTCTCAATGAAACACCTGAATTCAGTGATTGAGGTGTGTCCATATGCTTTTGTCCATATAGCGCATCAATAAGAGGAAAGTAGGTGGCTAGTAGGATGCTATAAATCAGATAATCTTCACTGACCGCTGACTTGGTTACTGATTTTGATAATTGATGCAACTTAGACACACCTCACCTAAGGTCCTTTTACATGGACCCATAGTCAGACTCATTGTCGGGGATGAGCGTTTGTATAAGCGTTTGTTCCTCATAATTAGCTGGCGCCGATCACCCAATGAATGAGCAAACACTCGTTCATCGGGTGAGGGTGTCTTTCTCCCGGAACCCAAAATCAACGTTTTTCCACAGCAGCCTTCTGCTGCCCAGGAACCATGATTTTTTATGGAGACAAGCCGTCGCTGTATCGATCACTCGTCACTATCCAGAAGAGGTGAATGCTGCATGTAAATGTGGCCCTCATCTCCGCTGACGATCAGACAATTATTGGGAACGTTTCGTTTGTGCCCGATAATTGCCTGATATATTGGTCTCCTTGAAAGGCCCCAAGTGCTCCAGTGGCGCAATCGGTCAGCGCGCAGTACTTATAAAGCAGTAACTGTTGAGCAATGCCGAGGTTGTGAGTTCAAGCCTCACCTGGACAATTGTTTACTTGACTTATTTGTGTTTTAGAACGGCAGAAGGAAAGAAATGTCTCTCCGGTCCCGTCATGATATATTAACATGTTTGAAGGGGAAATGCAGCAGAATTCTTTATTGTTCAAGGGTTCTGGCAACCCAATGAGATTTCCATCATCAGTATTAAAATATGTCATGGACTAAGTGATCAAAACCAAGACTCCTAGAAACTCCTTGCTCTTGTGTAAGGAAAGCAAGCACATGGTTAAGATTGTTTTCCATCTGGAATGCAAATGGCACCAGAAAACTGAGTAACATAGTCGCAAGATAATGTTTTTGTCATTTAAAAAAATTAGTAAGCTGACTTTCACTTGGCAGTATATGGCCCCAGTGGCCTAATGGATAAGGCACTGGCCTCCTAAGCCAGGGATTGTGGGTTCAAGTCCCATCTGGGGTGTTTGTTTACCGTGCTGCTTGAACAGACTCAAGGCATGTTTTACCTTTGGAATAGTGCTCAAACGGATTCTTTACTGGATGTTTCTTCCGATTGCTATTTAAATAGATTGTGTGAAATCTGACCATAGAAATACAGTTTGTGTGTCCCAAAAAGGATTCATCCCAAGGAACAATCCCTTTTCCAAATACAGAGTTTCCACTCTTCTGGGAAGGCTTTCTACAAGAGTTTGGTGTGTGCCTGTGTGAAGTTGTGCCCATACATCCAGAATAGCATTTGTGAGGTCAGACACTGATATTGAGCGAGAGGGCCTCGTTGCTTGCAATTTCCATTCTAGATTTTATACACCTGCAGCTGCGGCTATGGGACTCAATGAAACACCTGAATTCAGTGATTGAGGTGTGTCCATATGCTTTTGTCCATATAGCGCATCAATAAGAGGAAAGTAGGTGGCTAGTAGGATGCTATAAATCAGATAATCTTCACTGACCGCTGACTTGGTTACTGATTTTGATAATTGATGCAACTTAGACACACCTCACCTAAGGTCCTTTTACATGGACCCATAGTCAGACTCATTGTCGGGGATGAGCGTTTGTATAAGCGTTTGTTCCTCATAATTAGCTGGCGCCGATCACCCAATGAATGAGCAAACACTCGTTCATCGGGTGAGGGTGTCTTTCTCCCGGAACCCAAAATCAACGTTTTTCCACAGCAGCCTTCTGCTGCCCAGGAACCATGATTTTTTATGGAGACAAGCCGTCGCTGTATCGATCACTCGTCACTATACAGAAGAGGTGAATGCTGCATGTAAATGTGGCCCTCATCTCCGCTGACGATCAGACAATTATTGGGAACGTTTCGTTTGTGCCCGATAATTGCCTGATATATTGGTCTCCTTGAAAGGCCCCAAGTGCTCCAGTGGCGCAATCGGTCAGCGCGCGGTACTTATAAAGCAGTAACTGTTGAGCAATGTCGAGGTTGTGAGTTCAAGCCTCACCTGGACAATTGTTTACTTGACTTATTTGTGTTTTAGAACGGCAGAAGGAAAGCAATGTCTCTCCGGTCCCGTCATGATATATTAACATGTTTGAAGGGGAAATGCAGCAGAATTCTTTATTGTTCAAGGGTTCTGGCAACCCAATGAGATTTCCATCATCAGTATTAAAATATGTCATGGACTAAGTGATCAAAACCAAGACTCCTAGAAACTCCTTGCTCTTGTGTAAGGAAAGCAAGCACATGGTTAAGATTGTTTTCCATCTGGAATGCAAATGGCACCAGAAAACTGAGTAACATAGTCGCAAGATAATGTTTTTGTCATTTAAAAAAATTAGTAAGCTGACTTTCACTTGGCAGTATATGGCCCCAGTGGCCTAATGGATAAGGCACTGGCCTCCTAAGCCAGGGATTGTGGGTTCAAGTCCCATCTGGGGTGTTTGTTTACCGTGCTGCTTGAACAGACTCAAGGCATGTTTTACCTTTGGAATAGTGCTCAAACGGATTCTTTACTGGATGTTTCTTCCGATTGCTATTTAAATAGATTGTGTGAAATCTGACCATAGAAATACAGTTTGTGTGTCCCAAAAAGGATTCATCCCAAGGAACAATCCCTTTTCCAAATACAGAGTTTCCACTCTTCTGGGAAGGCTTTCTACAAGAGTTTGGTGTGTGCCTGTGTGAAGTTGTGCCCATACATCCAGAATAGCATTTGTGAGGTCAGACACTGATATTGAGCGAGAGGGCCTCGTTGCTTGCAATTTCCATTCTAGATTTTATACACCTGCAGCTGCGGCTATGGGTCTCAATGAAACACCTGAATTCAGTGATTGAGGTGTGTCCATATGCTTTTGTCCATATAGCGCATCAATAAGAGGAAAGTAGGTGGCTAGTAGGATGCTATAAATCAGATAATCTTCACTGACCGCTGACTTGGTTACTGATTTTGATAATTGATGCAACTTAGACACACCTCACCTAAGGTCCTTTTACATGGACCCATAGTCAGACTCATTGTCGGGGATGAGCGTTTGTATAAGCGTTTGTTCCTCATAATTAGCTGGCGCCGATCACCCAATGAATGAGCAAACACTCGTTCATCGGGTGAGGGTGTCTTTCTCCCGGAACCCAAAATCAACGTTTTTCCACAGCAGCCTTCTGCTGCCCAGGAACCATGATTTTTTATGGAGACAAGCCGTCGCTGTATCGATCACTCGTCACTATCCAGAAGAGGTGAATGCTGCATGTAAATGTGGCCCTCATCTCCGCTGACGATCAGACAATTATTGGGAACGTTTCGTTTGTGCCCGATAATTGCCTGATATATTGGTCTCCTTGAAAGGCCCCAAGTGCTCCAGTGGCGCAATCGGTCAGCGCGCAGTACTTATAAAGCAGTAACTGTTGAGCAATGCCGAGGTTGTGAGTTCAAGCCTCACCTGGACAATTGTTTACTTGACTTATTTGTGTTTTAGAACGGCAGATGGAAAGAAATGTCTCTCCGGTCCCGTCATGATATATTAACATGTTTGAAGGGGAAATGCAGCAGAATTCTTTATTGTTCAAGGGTTCTGGCAACCCAATGAGATTTCCATCATCAGTATTAAAATATGTCATGGACTAAGTGATCAAAACCAAGACTCCTAGAAACTCCTTGCTCTTGTGTAAGGAAAGCAAGCACATGGTTAAGATTGTTTTCCATCTGGAATGCAAATGGCACCAGAAAACTGAGTAACATAGTCGCAAGATAATGTTTTTGTCATTTAAAAAAATTAGTAAGCTGACTTTCACTTGGCAGTATATGGCCCCAGTGGCCTAATGGATAAGGCACTGGCCTCCTAAGCCAGGGATTGTGGGTTCAAGTCCCATCTGGGGTGTTTGTTTACCGTGCTGCTTGAACAGACTCAAGGCATGTTTTACCTTTGGAATAGTGCTCAAACGGATTCTTTACTGGATGTTTCTTCCGATTGCTATTTAAATAGATTGTGTGAAATCTGACCATAGAAATACAGTTTGTGTGTCCCAAAAAGGATTCATCCCAAGGAACAATCCCTTTTCCAAATACAGAGTTTCCACTCTTCTGGGAAGGCTTTCTACAAGAGTTTGGTGTGTGCCTGTGTGAAGTTGTGCCCATACATCCAGAATAGCATTTGTGAGGTCAGACACTGATATTGAGCGAGAGGGCCTCGTTGCTTGCAATTTCCATTCTAGATTTTATACACCTGCAGCTGCGGCTATGGGACTCAATGAAACACCTGAATTCAGTGATTGAGGTGTGTCCATATGCTTTTGTCCATATAGCGCATCAATAAGAGGAAAGTAGGTGGCTAGTAGGATGCTATAAATCAGATAATCTTCACTGACCGCTGACTTGGTTACTGATTTTGATAATTGATGCAACTTAGACACACCTCACCTAAGGTCCTTTTACATGGACCCATAGTCAGACTCATTGTCGGGGATGAGCGTTTGTATAAGCGTTTGTTCCTCATAATTAGCTGGCGCCGATCACCCAATGAATGAGCAAACACTCGTTCATCGGGTGAGGGTGTCTTTCTCCCGGAACCCAAAATCAACGTTTTTCCACAGCAGCCTTCTGCTGCCCAGGAACCATGATTTTTTATGGAGACAAGCCGTCGCTGTATCGATCACTCGTCACTATCCAGAAGAGGTGAATGCTGCATGTAAATGTGGCCCTCATCTCCGCTGACGATCAGACAATTATTGGGAACGTTTCGTTTGTGCCCGATAATTGCCTGATATATTGGTCTCCTTGAAAGGCCCCAAGTGCTCCAGTGGCGCAATCGGTCAGCGCGCAGTACTTATAAAGCAGTAACTGTTGAGCAATGCCGAGGTTGTGAGTTCAAGCCACACCTGGACAATTGTTTACTTGACTTATTTGTGTTTTAGAACGGCAGAAGGAAAGCAATGTCTCTCCGGTCCCGTCATGATATATTAACATGTTTGAAGGGGAAATGCAGCAGAATTCTTTATTGTTCAAGGGTTCTGGCAACCCAATGAGATTTCCATCATCAGTATTAAAATATGTCATGGACTAAGTGATCAAAACCAAGACTCCTAGAAACTCCTTGCTCTTGTGTAAGGGCTCTTTCACACCTGCGTTATTGTCTTCCGGCATAGAGTTCCGTCGTCGGGGCTCTATGCCGGAAGAATCCTGATCAGGATTATCCTAATGCATTCTGAATGGAGAGTAATCCGTTCAGGATGCATCAGGATGTCTTCAGTTCCGGTACGGAACGTTTGTTGGCCGGAGAAAATACCGCAGCATGCTGCGCTTTTTGCTCCGGCCAAAAATCCGGAACACTTGCCGCAAGGCCGGATCCGGAATTAATGCCCATTGGAAGGCATTGATCCGGATCCGGCCTTAAGCTAAACGTCGTTTCGGCGCATTGCCGGAGCCGACATTTAGCTTTTTCAGAGTGGTTACCATGGCTGCCGGGACGCTAAAGTCCTGACAGCCATGGTAAGTGTAGCGGGGAGCGGGGGAGCAGTGTACTTACCGTCCGTGCGGCTCCCCGGGCGCTCCAGAGTGACGTCAGGGCGCCCCAAGCGCATGGATCACGTGATCGCATGGATCACGTCATCCATGCGCATGGGGCGCTCTGACGTCATTCTGGAGCGCCCGGGGAGCCGCACGGACTGTAAGTATACTGCTCCCCCGCTCCCCGCTCCTACTATGGCAACCAGGACTTTAATAGCGTCCTGGGTGCCATAGTAACACTGAAAGCATTTGGAAGACGGTTCCGTCTTCAAATGCTTTCAGTACACTTGCGTTTTTCCGGATCCGGAGTGTAATTCCGGCAAGTGGAGTACACGCCGGATCCGGACAACGCAAGTGTGAAAGAGGCCTAAGGAAAGCAAGCACATGGTTAAGATTGTTTTCCATCTGGAATGCAAATGGCACCAGAAAACTGAGTAACATAGTCGCAAGATAATGTTTTTGTCATTTAAAAAAATTAGTAAGCTGACTTTCACTTGGCAGTATATGGCCCCAGTGGCCTAATGGATAAGGCACTGGCCTCCTAAGCCAGGGATTGTGGGTTCAAGTCCCATCTGGGGTGTTTGTTTACCGTGCTGCTTGAACAGACTCAAGGCATGTTTTACCTTTGGAATAGTGCTCAAACGGATTCTTTACTGGATGTTTCTTCCGATTGCTATTTAAATTGTGTGAAATCTGACCATAGAAATACAGTTTGTGTGTCCCAAAAAGGATTCATCCCAAGGAACAATCCCTTTTCCAAATACAGAGTTTCCACTCTTCTGGGAAGGCTTTCTACAAGAGTTTGGTGTGTGCCTGTGTGAAGTTGTGCCCATACATCCAGAATAGCATTTGTGAGGTCAGACACTGATATTGAGCGAGAGGGCCTCGTTGCTTGCAATTTCCATTCTAGATTTTATACACCTGCAGCTGCGGCTATGGGACTCAATGAAACACCTGAATTCAGTGATTGAGGTGTGTCCATATGCTTTTGTCCATATAGCGCATCAATAAAAGGAAAGTAGGTGGCTAGTAGGATGCTATAAATCAGATAATCTTCACTGACTTGGTTACTGATTTTGATAATTGATGCAACTTAGACACACCTCACCTAAGGTCCTTTTACATGGACCCATAGTCAGACTCATTGTCGGGGATGAGCGTTTGTATAAGCGTTTGTTCCTCATAATTAGCTGGCGCCGATCACCCAATGAATGAGCAAACACTCGTTCATCGGGTGAGGGTGTCTTTCTCCCGGAACCCAAAATCAACGTTTTTCCACAGCAGCCTTCTGCTGCCCAGGAACCATGATTTTTTATGGAGACAAGCCGTCGCTGTATCGATCACTCGTCACTATCCAGAAGAGGTGAATGCTGCATGTAAATGTGGCCCTCATCTCCGCTGACGATCAGACAATTATTGGGAACGTTTCGTTTGTGCCCGATAATTGCCTGATATATTGGTCTCCTTGAAAGGCCCCAAGTGCTCCAGTGGCGCAATCGGTCAGCGCGCAGTACTTATAAAGCAGTAACTGTTGAGCAATGCCGAGGTTGTGAGTTCAAGCCTCACCTGGACAATTGTTTACTTGACTTATTTGTGTTTTAGAACGGCAGAAGGAAAGCAATGTCTCTCCGGTCCAGTCATGATATATTAACATGTTTGAAGGGGAAATGCAGCAGAATTCTTTATTGTTCAAGGGTTCTGGCAACCCAATGAGATTTCCATCATCAGTATTAAAATATGTAATGGACTAAGTGATCAAAACCAAGACTCCTAGAAACTCCTTGCTCTTGTGTAAGGAAAGCAAGCACATGGTTAAGATTGTTTTCCATCTGGAATGCAAATGGCACCAGAAAACTGAGTAACATAGTCGCAAGATAATGTTTTTGTCATTTAAAAAAATTAGTAAGCTGACTTTCACTTGGCAGTATATGGCCCCAGTGGCCTAATGGATAAGGCACTGGCCTCCTAAGCCAGGGATTGTGGGTTCAAGTCCCATCTGGGGTGTTTGTTTACCGTGCTGCTTGAACAGACTCAAGGCATGTTTTACCTTTGGAATAGTGCTCAAACGGATTCTTTACTGGATGTTTCTTCCGATTGCTATTTAAATAGATTGTGTGAAATCTGACCATAGAAATACAGTTTGTGTGTCCCAAAAAGGATTCATCCCAAGGAACAATCCCTTTTCCAAATACAGAGTTTCCACTCTTCTGGGAAGGCTTTCTACAAGAGTTTGGTGTGTGCCTGTGTGAAGTTGTGCCCATACATCCAGAATAGCATTTGTGAGGTCAGACACTGATATTGAGCGAGAGGGCCTCGTTGCTTGCAATTTCCATTCTAGATTTTATACACCTGCAGCTGCGGCTATGGGACTCAATGAAACACCTGAATTCAGTGATTGAGGTGTGTCCATATGCTTTTGTCCATATAGCGCATCAATAAGAGGAAAGTAGGTGGCTAGTAGGATGCTATAAATCAGATAATCTTCACTGACCGCTGACTTGGTTACTGATTTTGATAATTGATGCAACTTAGACACACCTCACCTAAGGTCCTTTTACATGGACCCATAGTCAGACTCATTGTCGGGGATGAGCGTTTGTATAAGCGTTTGTTCCTCATAATTAGCTGGCGCCGATCACCCAATGAATGAGCAAACACTCGTTCATCGGGTGAGGGTGTCTTTCTCCCGGAACCCAAAATCAACGTTTTTCCACAGCAGCCTTCTGCTGCCCAGGAACCATGATTTTTTATGGAGACAAGCCGTCGCTGTATCGATCACTCGTCACTATCCAGAAGAGGTGAATGCTGCATGTAAATGTGGCCCTCATCTCCGCTGACGATCAGACAATTATTGGGAACGTTTCGTTTGTGCCCGATAATTGCCTGATATATTGGTCTCCTTGAAAGGCCCCAAGTGCTCCAGTGGCGCAATCGGTCAGCGCGCGGTACTTATAAAGCAGTAACTGTTGAGCAATGCCGAGGTTGTGAGTTCAAGCCTCACCTGGACAATTGTTTACTTGACTTATTTGTGTTTTAGAACGGCAGAAGGAAAGCAATGTCTCTCCGGTCCCGTCATGATATATTAACATGTTTGAAGGGGAAATGCAGCAGAATTCTTTATTGTTCAAGGGTTCTGGCAACCCAATGAGATTTCCATCATCAGTATTAAAATATGTCATGGACTAAGTGATCAAAACCAAGACTCCTAGAAACTCCTTGCTCTTGTGTAAGGAAAGCAAGCACATGGTTAAGATTGTTTTCCATCTGGAATGCAAATGGCACCAGAAAACTGAGTAACATAGTCGCAAGATAATGTTTTTGTCATTTAAAAAAATTAGTAAGCTGACTTTCACTTGGCAGTATATGGCCCCAGTGGCCTAATGGATAAGGCACTTGCCTCCTAAGCCAGGGATTGTGGGTTCAAGTCCCATCTGGGGTGTTTGTTTACCGTGCTGCTTGAACAGACTCAAGGCATGTTTTACCTTTGGAATAGTGCTCAAACGGATTCTTTACTGGATGTTTCTTCCGATTGCTATTTAAATAGATTGTGTGAAATCTGACCATAGAAATACAGTTTGTGTGTCCCAAAAAGGATTCATCCCAAGGAACAATCCCTTTTCCAAATACAGAGTTTCCACTCTTCTGGGAAGGCTTTCTACAAGAGTTTGGTGTGTGCCTGTGTGAAGTTGTGCCCATACATCCAGAATAGCATTTGTGAGGTCAGACACTGATATTGAGCGAGAGGGCCTCGTTGCTTGCAATTTCCATTCTAGATTTTATACACCTGCAGCTGCGGCTATGGGACTCAATGAAACACCTGAATTCAGTGATTGAGGTGTGTCCATATGCTTTTGTCCATATAGCGCATCAATAAGAGGAAAGTAGGTGGCTAGTAGGATGCTATAAATCAGATAATCTTCACTGACCGCTGACTTAATACTGATTTTGATAATTGATGCAACTTAGACACACCTCACCTAAGGTCCTTTTACATGGACCCATAGTCAGACTCATTGTCGGGGATGAGCGTTTGTATAAGCGTTTGTTCCTCATAATTAGCTGGCGCCGATCACCCAATGAATGAGCAAACACTCGTTCATTGGGTGAGGGTGTCTTTCTCCCGGAACCCAAAATCAACGTTTTTCCACAGCAGCCTTCTGCTGCCCAGGAACCATGATTTTTTATGGAGACAAGCCGTCGCTGTATCGATCACTCGTCACTATACAGAAGAGGTGAATGCTGCATGTAAATGTGGCCCTCATCTCCGCTGACGATCAGACAATTATTGGGAACGTTTCGTTTGTGCCCGATAATTGCCTGATATATTGGTCTCCTTGAAAGGCCCCAAGTGCTCCAGTGGCGCAATCGGTCAGCGCGCGGTACTTATAAAGCAGTAACTGTTGAGCAATGCCGAGGTTGTAAGTTCAAGCCTCACCTGGAGCATTGTTTACTTGACTTATTTGTGTTTTAGAACGGCAGAAGGAAAGCAATGTCTCTCGGGTCCCGTCATGATATATTAACATGTTTGAAGGGGAAATGCAGCAGAATTCTTTATTGTTCAAGGGTTCTGGCAACCCAATGAGATTTCCATCATCAGTATTAAAATATGTCATGGACTAAGTGATCAAAACCAAGACTCCTAGAAACTCCTTGCTCTTGTGTAAGGAAAGCAAGCACATGGTTAAGATTGTTTTCCATCTGGAATGCAAATGGCACCAGAAAACTGAGTAACATAGTCGCAAGATAATGTTTTTGTCATTTAAAAAAAATTAGTAAGCTGACTTTCACTTGGCAGTATATGGCCCCAGTAGCCTAATGGATAAGGCACTGGCCTCCTAAGCCAGGGATTGTGGGTTCAAGTCCCATCTGGGGTGTTTGTTTACCGTGCTCCTTGAACAGACTCAAGGCATGTTTTACCTTTGGAATAGTGCTCAAACGGATTCTTTACTGGATGTTTCTTCCGATAGCTATTTAAATAGATTGTGTGAAATCTGACCATAGAAATACAGTTTGTGTGTCCCAAAAAGGCTTCATCCCAAGGAACAATCCCTTTTCCAAATACAGAGTTTCCACTCTTCTGGGAAGGCTTTCTACAAGAGTTTGGTGTGTGCCTGTGTGAAGTTGTGCCCATACATCCAGAATAGCATTTGTGAGGTCAGACACTGATATTGAGCGAGAGTACCTCGTTGCTTGCAATTTCCATTCTAGATTTTATACACCTGCAGCTGCGGCTATGGGACTCAATGAAACACCTGAATTCAGTGATTGAGGTGTGTCCATATGCTTTTGTCCATATAGCGCATCAATAAGAGGAAAGTAGGTGGCTAGTAGGATGCTATAAATCAGATAATCTTCACTGACCGCTGACTTGGTTACTGATTTTGATAATTGATGCAACTTAGACACACCTCACCTAAGGTCCTTTTACATGGACCCATAGTCAGACCCATTGTCGGGATGAGCGTTTGTATAAGCGTTTGTTCCTCATAATTAGCGGGCGCCGATCACCCAATGAATGAGCAAACACTAGTTCATCGGGTGAGGGTGTCTTTCTCCCGGAACCCAAAATCAACGTTTTTCCACAGCAGCCTTCTGCTGCCCAGGAACCATGATTTTTTTATGGAGACAAGCCGTCGCTGTATCGATCACTCGTCACTATACAGAAGAGGTGAATGCTGCATGTAAATGTGGCCCTCATCTCCGCTGACGATCAGACAATTATTGGGAACGTTTCGTTTGTGCCCGATAATTGCCTGATAAATTGGTCTCCTTGAAAGGCCCCAAGTGCTCCAGTGGCGCAATCGGTCAGCGCGCGGTACTTATAAAGCAGTAACTGTTGAGCAATGTCGAGGTTGTGAGTTCAAGCCTCATCTGGACAATTGTTTACTTGACTTATTTGTGTTTTAGAACGGCAGAAGGAAAGCAATGTCTCTCCGGTCCCGTCATGATATATTAACATGTTTGAAGGGGAAATGCAGCAGAATTCTTTATTGTTCAAGGGTTCTGGCAACCCAATGAGATTTCCATCATCAGTATTAAAATATGTCATGGACTAAGTGATCAAAACCAAGACTCCTAGAAACTCCTTGCTCTTGTGTAAGGAAAGCAAGCACATGGTTAAGATTGTTTTCCATCTGGAATGCAAATGGCACCAGAAAACTGAGTAACATAGTCGCAAGATAATGTTTTTGTCATTTAAAAAAATTAGTAAGCTGACTTTCACTTGGCAGTATATGGCCCCAGTGGCCTAATGGATAAGGCACTGGCCTCCTAAGCCAGGGATTGTGGGTTCAAGTCCCATCTGGGGTGTTTGTTTACCGTGCTGCTTGAACAGACTCAAGGCATGTTTTACCTTTGGAATAGTGCTCAAACGGATTCTTTACTGGATGTTTCTTCCGATTGCTATTTAAATAGATTGTGTGAAATCTGACCATAGAAATACAGTTTGTGTGTCCCAAAAAGGATTCATCCCAAGGAACAATCCCTTTTCCAAATACAGAGTTTCCACTCTTCTGGGAAGGCTTTCTACAAGAGTTTGGTGTGTGCCTGTGTGAAGTTGTGCCCATACATCCAGAATAGCATTTGTGAGGTCAGACACTGATATTGAGCGAGAGGGCCTCGTTGCTTGCAATTTCCATTCTAGATTTTATACACCTGCAGCTGCGGCTATGGGACTCAATGAAACACCTGAATTCAGTGATTGAGGTGTGTCCATATGCTTTTGTCCATATAGCGCATCAATAAGAGGAAAGTAGGTGGCTAGTAGGATGCCATAAATCAGATAATCTTCACTGACCGCTGACTTGGTTACTGATTTTGAGAATTGATGCAACTTAGACACACCTCACCTAAGGTCCTTTTACATGGACCCATAGTCAGACTCATTGTCGGGGATGAGCGTTTGTATAAGCGTTTGTTCCTCATAATTAGCTGGCGCCGATCACCCAATGAATGAGCAAACACTCGTTCATCGGGTGAGGGTGTCTCTCTCCCGGAACCCAAAATCAACGTTTTTCCACAGCAGCCTTCTGCTGCCCAGGAACCATGATTTTTTATGGAGACAAGCCGTCGCTGTATCGATCACTCGTCACTATCCAGAAGAGGTGAATGCTGCATGTAAATGTGGCCCTCATCTCCGCTGACGATCAGGCAATTATTGGGAACGTTTCGTTTGTGCCCGATAATTGCCTGATATATTGGTCTCCTTGAAAGGCCCCAAGTGCTCCAGTGGCGCAATCGGTCAGCGCGCAGTACTTATAAAGCAGTAACTGTTGAGCAATGCCGAGGTTGTGAGTTCAAGCCTCACCTGGACAATTGTTTACTTGACTTATTTGTGTTTTAGAACGGCAGAAGGAAAGCAATGTCTCTCCGGTCCCGTCATGATATATTAACATGTTTGAAGGGGAAATGCAGCAGAATTCTTTATTGTTCAAGGGTTCTGGCAACCCAATGAGATTTCCATCATCAGTATTAAAATATGTCATGGACTAAGTGATCAAAACCAAGACTCCTAGAAACTCCTTGCTCTTGTGTAAGGAAAGCAAGCACATGGTTAAGATTGTTTTCCATCTGGAATGCAAATGGCACCAGAAAACTGAGTAACATAGTCGCAAGATAATGTTTTTGTCATTTAAAAAAATTAGTAAGCTGACTTTCACTTGGCAGTATATGGCCCCAGTGGCCTAATGGATAAGGCACTGGCCTCCTAAGCCAGGGATTGTGGGTTCAAGTCCCATCTGGGGTGTTTGTTTACTGTGCTGCTTGAACAGAATCAAGGCATGTTTTACCTTTGGAATAGTGCTCAAACAGATTCTTTACTGGATGTTTCTTCCGATTGCTATTTAAATAGATTGTGTGAAATCTGACCATAGAAATACAGTTTGTGTGTCCCAAAAAGGCTTCATCCCAAGGAACAATCCCTTTTCCAAATACAGAGTTTCCACTCTTCTGGGAAGGCTTTCTGCAAGAGTTTGGTGTGTGCCTGTGTGAAGTTGTGCCCATACATCCAGAATAGCATTTGTGAGGTCAGACACTGATATTGAGCGAGAGGGCCTTGTTGCTTGCAATTTCCATTCTAGATTTTATACACCTGCAGCTGCGGCTATGGGACTCAATGAAACACCTGAATTCAGTGATTGAGGTGTGTCCATATGCTTTTGTCCATATAGCGCATCAATAAGAGGAAAGTAGGTGGCTAGTAGGATGCTATAAATCAGATAATCTTCACTGACCGCTGACTTAATACTGATTTTGATAATTGATGCAACTTAGACACACCTCACCTAAGGTCCTTTTACATGGACCCATAGTCAGACTCATTGTCGGGGATGAGCGTTTGTATAAGCGTTTGTTCCTCATAATTAGCTGGCGCCGATCACCCAATGAATGAGCAAACACTCGTTCATCGGGTGAGGGTGTCTCTCTCCCGGAACCCAAAATCAACGTTTTTCCACAGCAGCCTTCTGCTGCCCAGGAACCATGATTTTTTATGGAGACAAGCCGTCGCTGTATCGATCACTCGTCACTATCCAGAAGAGGTGAATGCTGCATGTAAATGTGGCCCTCATCTCCGCTGACGATCAGACAATTATTGGGAACGTTTCGTTTGTGCCCGATAATTGCCTGATATATTGGTCTCCTTGAAAGGCCCCAAGTGCTCCAGTGGCGCAATCGGTCAGCGCGCAGTACTTATAAAGCAGTAACTGTTGAGCAATGCCGAGGTTGTGAGTTCAAGCCTCACCTGGACAATTGTTTACTTGACTTATTTGTGTTTTAGAACGGCAGAAGGAAAGCAATGTCTCTCCGGTCCCGTCATGATATATTAACATGTTTGAAGGGGAAATGCAGCAGAATTCTTTATTGTTCAAGGGTTCTGGCAACCCAATGAGATTTCCATCATCAGTATTAAAATATGTCATGGACTAAGTGATCAAAACCAAGACTCCTAGAAACTCCTTGCTCTTGTGTAAGGAAAGCAAGCACATGGTTAAGATTGTTTTCCATCTGGAATGCAAATGGCACCAGAAAACTGAGTAACATAGTCGCAAGATAATGTTTTTGTCATTTAAAAAAATTAGTAAGCTGACTTTCACTTGGCAGTATATGGCCCCAGTGGCCTAATGGATAAGGCACTGGCCTCCTAAGCCAGGGATTGTGGGTTCAAGTCCCATCTGGGGTGTTTGTTTACTGTGCTGCTTGAACAGAATCAAGGCATGTTTTACCTTTGGAATAGTGCTCAAACAGATTCTTTACTGGATGTTTCTTCCGATTGCTATTTAAATAGATTGTGTGAAATCTGACCATAGAAATACAGTTTGTGTGTCCCAAAAAGGCTTCATCCCAAGGAACAATCCCTTTTCCAAATACAGAGTTTCCACTCTTCTGGGAAGGCTTTCTGCAAGAGTTTGGTGTGTGCCTGTGTGAAGTTGTGCCCATACATCCAGAATAGCATTTGTGAGGTCAGACACTGATATTGAGCGAGAGGGCCTCGTTGCTTGCAATTTCCATTCTAGATTTTATACACCTGCAGCTGCGGCTATGGGACTCAATGAAACACCTGAATTCAGTGATTGAGGTGTGTCCATATGCTTTTGTCCATATAGCGCATCAATAAGAGGAAAGTAGGTGGCTAGTAGGATGCTATAAATCAGATAATCTTCACTGACCGCTGACTTAATACTGATTTTGATAATTGATGCAACTTAGACACACCTCACCTAAGGTCCTTTTACATGGACCCATAGTCAGACTCATTGTCGGGGATGAGCGTTTGTATAAGCGTTTGTTCCTCATAATTAGCTGGCGCCGATCACCCAATGAATGAGCAAACACTCGTTCATCGGGTGAGGGTGTCTTTCTCCCGGAACCCAAAATCAACGTTTTTCCACAGCAGCCTTCTGCTGCCCAGGAACCATGATTTTTTATGGAGACAAGCCGTCGCTGTATCGATCACTCGTCACTATACAGAAGAGGTGAATGCTGCATGTAAATGTGGCCCTCATCTCCGCTGACGATCAGACAATTATTGGGAACGTTTCGTTTGTGCCCGATAATTGCCTGATATATTGGTCTCCTTGAAAGGCCCCAAGTGCTCTAGTGGCGCAATCGGTCAGCGCGCGGTACTTATAAAGCAGTAACTGTTGAGCAATGCCGAGGTTGTAAGTTCAAGCCTCACCTTTCCTTACACAAGAGCAAGGAGTTTCTAGGAGTCTTGGTTTTGATCACTTAGTCCATGACATATTTTAATACTGATGATGGAAATCTCATTGGGTTGCCAGAACCCTTGAACAATAAAGAATTCTGCTGCATTTCCCCTTCAAACATGTTAATATATCATGACGGGACCGGAGAGACATTGCTTTCCTTCTGCCGTTCTAAAACACAAATAAGTCAAGTAAACAATTGCCAGGGATTGTGGGTTCAAGTCCCATCTGGGGTGTTTGTTTACCGTGCTCCTTGAACAGACTCAAGGCATGTTTTACCTTTGGAATAGTGCTCAAACGGATTCTTTACTGGATGTTTCTTCCGATAGCTATTTAAATAGATTGTGTGAAATCTGACCATAGAAATACAGTTTGTGTGTCCCAAAAAGGCTTCATCCCAAGGAACAATCCCTTTTCCAAATACAGAGTTTCCACTCTTCTGGGAAGGCTTTCTACAAGAGTTTGGTGTGTGCCTGTGTGAAGTTGTGCCCATACATCCAGAATAGCATTTGTGAGGTCAGACACTGATATTGAGCGAGAGTACCTCGTTGCTTGCAATTTCCATTCTAGATTTTATACACCTGCAGCTGCGGCTATGGGACTCAATGAAACACCTGAATTCAGTGATTGAGGTGTATCCATATGCTTTTGTCCATATAGCGCATCAATAAGAGGAAAGTAGGTGGCTAGTAGGATGCTATAAATCAGATAATCTTCACTGACCGCTGACTTAATACTGATTTTGATAATTGATGCAACTTAGACACACCTCACCTAAGGTCCTTTTACATGGACCCATAGTCAGACTCATTGTCGGGGATGAGCGTTTGTATAAGCGTTTGTTCCTCATAATTAGCTGGCGCCGATCACCCAATGAATGAGCAAACACTCGTTCATCGGGTGAGGGTGTCTCTCTCCCGGAACCCAAAATCAACGTTTTTCCACAGCAGCCTTCTGCTGCCCAGGAACCATGATTTTTTATGGAGACAAGCCGTCGCTGTATCGATCACTCGTCACTATCCAGAAGAGGTGAATGCTGCATGTAAATGTGGCCCTCATCTCCGCTGACGATCAGACAATTATTGGGAACGTTTCGTTTGTGCCCGATAATTGCCTGATATATTGGTCTCCTTGAAAGGCCCCAAGTGCTCCAGTGGCGCAATCGGTCAGCGCGCAGTACTTATAAAGCAGTAACTGTTGAGCAATGCCGAGGTTGTGAGTTCAAGCCTCACCTGGACAATTGTTTACTTGACTTATTTGTGTTTTAGAACGGCAGAAGGAAAGCAATGTCTCTCCGGTCCCGTCATGATATATTAACATGTTTGAAGGGGAAATGCAGCAGAATTCTTTATTGTTCAAGGGTTCTGGCAACCCAATGAGATTTCCATCATCAGTATTAAAATATGTCATGGACTAAGTGATCAAAACCAAGACTCCTAGAAACTCCTTGCTCTTGTGTAAGGAAAGCAAGCACATGGTTAAGATTGTTTTCCATCTGGAATGCAAATGGCACCAGAAAACTGAGTAACATAGTCGCAAGATAATGTTTTTGTCATTTAAAAAAATTAGTAAGCTGACTTTCACTTGGCAGTATATGGCCCCAGTGGCCTAATGGATAAGGCACTGGCCTCCTAAGCCAGGGATTGTGGGTTCAAGTCCCATCTGGGGTGTTTGTTTACTGTGCTGCTTGAACAGAATCAAGGCATGTTTTACCTTTGGAATAGTGCTCAAACAGATTCTTTACTGGATGTTTCTTCCGATTGCTATTTAAATAGATTGTGTGAATTCTGACCATAGAAATACAGTTTGTGTGTCCCAAAAACGCTTCATCCCAAGGAACAATCCCTTTTCCAAATATAGAGTTTCCACTCTTCTGGGAAGGCTTTCTGCAAGAGTTTGGTGTGTGCCTGTGTGAAGTTGTGCCCATACATCCAGAATAGCATTTGTGAGGTCAGACACTGATATTGAGCGAGAGGGCCTCGTTGCTTGCAATTTCCATTCTAGATTTTATACACCTGCAGCTGCGGCTATGGGACTCAATGAAACACCTGAATTCAGTGATTGAGGTGTGTCCATATGCTTTTGTCCATATAGCGCATCAATAAGAGGAAAGTAGGTGGCTAGTAGGATGCTATAAATCAGATAATCTTCACTGACCGCTGACTTAATACTGATTTTGATAATTGATGCAACTTAGACACACCTCACCTAAGGTCCTTTTACATGGACCCATAGTCAGACTCATTGTCGGGGATGAGCGTTTGTATAAGCGTTTGTTCCTCATAATTAGCTGGCGCCGATCACCCAATGAATGAGCAAACACTCGTTCATCGGGTGAGGGTGTCTTTCTCCCGGAACCCAAAATCAACGTTTTTCCACAGCAGCCTTCTGCTGCCCAGGAACCATGATTTTTTATGGAGACAAGCCGTCGCTGTATCGATCACTCGTCACTATACAGAAGAGGTGAATGCTGCATGTAAATGTGGCCCTCATCTCCGCTGACGATCAGACAATTATTGGGAACGTTTCGTTTGTGCCCGATAATTGCCTGATATATTGGTCTCCTTGAAAGGCCCCAAGTGCTCTAGTGGCGCAATCGGTCAGCGCGCGGTACTTATAAAGCAGTAACTGTTGAGCAATGCCGAGGTTGTAAGTTCAAGCCTCACCTTTCCTTACACAAGAGCAAGGAGTTTCTAGGAATCTTGGTTTTGATCACTTAGTCCATGACATATTTTAATACTGATGATGGAAATCTCATTGGGTTGCCAGAACCCTTGAACAATAAAGAATTCTGCTGCATTTCCCCTTCAAACATGTTAATATATCATGACGGGACCGGAGAGACATTGCTTTCCTTCTGCCGTTCTAAAACACAAATAAGTCAAGTAAACAATTGCCAGGGATTGTGGGTTCAAGTCCCATCTGGGGTGTTTGTTTACCGTGCTCCTTGAACAGACTCAAGGCATGTTTTACCTTTGGAATAGTGCTCAAACGGATTCTTTACTGGATGTTTCTTCCGATAGCTATTTAAATAGATTGTGTGAAATCTGACCATAGAAATACAGTTTGTGTGTCCCAAAAAGGCTTCATCCCAAGGAACAATCCCTTTTCCAAATACAGAGTTTCCACTCTTCTGGGAAGGCTTTCTACAAGAGTTTGGTGTGTGCCTGTGTGAAGTTGTGCCCATACATCCAGAATAGCATTTGTGAGGTCAGACACTGATATTGAGCGAGAGTACCTCGTTGCTTGCAATTTCCATTCTAGATTTTATACACCTGCAGCTGCGGCTATGGGACTCAATGAAACACCTGAATTCAGTGATTGAGGTGTGTCCATATGCTTTTGTCCATATAGCGCATCAATAAGAGGAAAGTAGGTGGCTAGTAGGATGCTATAAATCAGATAATCTTCACTGACCGCTGACTTGGTTACTGATTTTGATAATTGATGCAACTTAGACACACCTCACCTAAGGTCCTTTTACATGGACCCATAGTCAGACCCATTGTCGGGATGAGCGTTTGTATAAGCGTTTGTTCCTCATAATTAGCGGGCGCCGATCACCCAATGAATGAGCAAACACTAGTTCATCGGGTGAGGGTGTCTTTCTCCCGGAACCCAAAATCAACGTTTTTCCACAGCAGCCTTCTGCTGCCCAGGAACCATGATTTTTTTATGGAGACAAGCCGTCGCTGTATCGATCACTCGTCACTATACAGAAGAGGTGAATGCTGCATGTAAATGTGGCCCTCATCTCCGCTGACGATCAGACAATTATTGGGAACGTTTCGTTTGTGCCCGATAATTGCCTGATATATTGGTCTCCTTGAAAGGCCCCAAGTGCTCCAGTGGCGCAATCGGTCAGCGCGCAGTACTTATAAAGCAGTAACTGTTGAGCAATGCCGAGGTTGTGAGTTCAAGCCTCACCTGGACAATTGTTTACTTGACTTATTTGTGTTTTAGAACGGCAGAAGGAAAGCAATGTCTCTCCGGTCCCGTCATGATATATTAACATGTTCTGGCAACCCAATGAGATTTTCATCATCAGTATTAAAATATGTCATGGACTAAGTGATCAAAACCAAGACTCCTAGAAACTCCTTGCTCTTGTGTAAGGAAAGCAAGCACATGGTTAAGATTGTTTTCCATCTGGAATGCAAATGTCACCAGAAAACTGAGTAACATAGTCGCAAGATAATGTTTTTGTCATTTAAAAAATAATTAGTAAGCTGACTTTCACTTGGCAGTATATGGCCCCAGTGGCCTAATGGATAAGGCACTGGCCTCCTAAGCCAGGGATTGTGGGTTCAAGTCCCATCTGGGGTGTTTGTTTACTGTGCTGCTTGAACAGAATCAAGGCATGTTTTACCTTTGGAATAGTGCTCAAACGGATTCTTTACTGGATGTTTCTTCCGATTGCTATTTAAATAGATTGTGTGAAATCTGACCATAGAAATACAGTTTGTGTGTCCCAAAAAGGCTTCATCCCAAGGAACAATCCCTTTTCCAAATACAGAGTTTCCACTCTTCTGGGAAGGCTTTCTGCAAGAGTTTGGTGTGTGCCTGTGTGAAGTTGTGCCCATACAGTAGGTGAACCCGATTTTGTGTCAATCTCGCCGTATTTCTCGGCGAGATTGAGCACATACGAGCCCCATCGCGGGAGCCAGCGCCGAGCTGGCTTGCCGCGATGGAGAGCAAGCGCGTCATAGAAGAGGCGGGAGATCCGACTTGGATTCCCGCCAATTCTACACGTGTGCGGCGTTTGTTATGAATCCTGAGGGGGAAGTCCCCGCCGGATTTTAAATAAAAATCCGGCCTGGGTCCCGCCCTCAGGAGCATACCGGGCCCTTAGGTCTGTTATGGGTTGTAAGGAGAGCCCCCCCTACGCCGAAAAAAACGGCGTAGGGGGTCCCCCTACAATCCATACCAGACCCGTATCCAAAGCACGCTACCCGGCCAGCCAGGAAGGGAGTGGGGACGAGCGAGCGCCCCCCCCCCCCTCCTGAGCCGTACCAGGCTGCATGCCCTCAACATGGGGGGTTGGGTGCTCTGGGGCAGGGGGCGCACTGCGGCCCCCCCACCTCAGAGCACCCTGTCCCCATGTTGATGAGGACAGGGCCCCTTCCCGACAACCCTGGCCGTTGGTTGTCGGGGTATGCGGGCGGGAGGCTTAACGGAATCTGGGAGCCCCCTTTAATAAGGGGGGCCCCCAGATACCGGCCCCCCACCCTAAGTGAATGAGTATGGGGTACATCGTACCCCTACCCATTCACCTGCAAGAAAAGTGGTAAAAACACAAATAAACCACACAGTGTATTAAAATATTTTATTTTTCTGCTCCGGAGGCCGCCCCCTGTCTTCTTTATTAGCTCTTTTACCAGGGGGGGCTCTTCTTCTTCCGATATCCCGACGGGTCTTCTCCGCTATCCGGGGGGGGTCTTCTCAACTCTCCGGGGTTCTCCTTCTGTCTTCTCCTTCTGTCTTGTTGTCTCCTTCTGTCTTCTGTCTCCGGGGGGGGCTCTTCTTCTTCCGATATCCCGACGGGTCTTCTCCGCTATCCGGGGGGGTCTTCTCAACTCTTCGGGGTTCTCCTTCTGTCTTCTCCTTCTGTTCTTCTTCTGTCTTCTCCTTCCTTCTTGTTGTCTCGGCGCACCCCGGTTCTTCGTCTCGCGAGACTCGGCGCACCCCGATTCTTCTCTCTGTTGTTGACTCGGCGCACCCCGGTTCTTCGTCTCGCGAGACTCGGCGCACCCCGATTCTTCGTCTCGCGAGAACCGGGGTGCGCCGAGTCAACAACAGAGAGAAGAATCGGGGTGCGCCGAGTCTCGCGAGACGAAGAACCGGGGTGCGCCGAGACAACAAGAAGGAAGGAGAAGACAGAAGAAGAACAGAAGGAGAAGACAGAAGGAGAACCCCGAAGAGTTGAGAAGACCCCCCCGGATAGCGGAGAAGACCCGTCGGGATATCGGAAGAAGAAGAGCCCCCCCCAGAGACAGAAGACAGAAGGAGACAACAAGACAGAAGGAGAAGACAGAAGGAGAACCCCGGAGAGTTGAGAAGACCCCCCCCGGATAGCGGAGAAGACCCGTCGGGATATCGGAAGAAGAAGAGCCCCCCCCGGAGACAGAAGACAGAAGGAGACAACAAGACAGAAGGAGAAGACAGAAGGAGAACCCCGGAGAGTTGAGAAGACCCCCCCCGGATAGCGGAGAAGACCCGTCGGGATATCGGAAGAAGAAGAGCCCCCCCTGGTAAAAGAGCTAATAAAGAAGACAGGGGGCGGCCTCCGGAGCAGAAAAATAAAATATTTTAATACACTGTGTGGTTTATTTGTGTTTTTACCACTTTTCTTGCAGGTGAATGGGTAGGGGTACGATGTACCCCATACTCATTCACTTAGGGTGGGGGGCCGGTATCTGGGGGCCCCCCTTATTAAAGGGGGCTCCCAGATTCCGTTAAGCCTCCCGCCCGCATACCCCGACAACCAACGGCCAGGGTTGTCGGGAAGGGGCCCTGTCCTCATCAACATGGGGACAGGGTGCTCTGAGGTGGGGGGGCCGCAGTGCGCCCCCTGCCCCAGAGCACCCAACCCCCCATGTTGAGGGCATGCAGCCTGGTACGGCTCAGGAGGGGGGGGGGGCGCTCGCTCGTCCCCACTCCCTTCCTGGCTGGCCGGGTAGCGTGCTTTGGATACGGGTCTGGTATGGATTGTAGGGGGACCCCCTACGCCGTTTTTTTCGGCGTAGGGGGGGCTCTCCTTACAATCCATACCAGACCTAAGGGCCCGGTATGCTCCTGAGGGCGGGACCCAGGCCGGATTTTTATTTAAAATCCGGCGGGGACTTCCCCCTCAGGATTCATAACAAACGCCGCACACGTGTAGAATTGGCGGGAATCCAAGTCGGATCTCCCGCCTCTTCTATGACGCGCTTGCTGGGATGTGCTGTCGCTATCCCAGTGAGTGCGAGATCTCGGCACCACGTCGCCGAGTATCAGCGCGACGCTGTCGTGCTGAAAACACAATGTCACAAACACCTACTGTACATCCAGAATAGCATTTGTGAGGTCAGACACTGATATTGAGCGAGAGGGCCTCGTTGCTTGCAATTTCCATTCTAGATTTTATACACCTGCAGCTGCGGCTAAGGGACTTAATAAATCACCTGAATTCAGTGATTGAGGTGTGTCCAAATGCTTTTGTCCATATAGCGCATCAATAAGAGGAAAGTAGGTGGCTAGTAGGATGCTATAAATCAGATAATCTTCACTGACCGCTGACTTGGTTACTGATTTTGATAATTGATGCAACTTAGACACGCCTCACCTAAGGTCCTTTTACATGGACCCATAGTCAGACCCATTGTCGGGGATGAGCGTTTGTATAAGCGTTTGTTCCTCATAATTAGCTGGCGCCGATCACCCAATGAATGAGCAAACACTCGTTCATCGGGTGAGGGTGTCTTTCTCCCGGAACCCAAAATCAACGTTTTTCCACAGCAGCCTTCTGCTGCCCAGGAACCATGATTTTTTATGGAGACAAGCCGTCGCTGTATCGATCACTCGTCACTATACAGAAGAGGTGAATGCTGCATGTAAATGTGGCCCTCATCTCCGCTGACGATCAGACAATTATTGGGAACGTTTCGTTTGTGCCCGATAATTGCCTGATATATTGGTCTCCTTGAAAGGCCCCAGGTGCTCCAGTGGCGCAATCGGTCAGCGCACGGTACTTATAAAGCAGTAACTGTTGAGCAATGCCGAGGTTGTGAGTTCAAGCCTCACCTGGAGCATTGTTTACTTGACTTATTTGTGTTTTAGAACGGCAGAAGGAAAGCAATGTCTCTCCGGTCCCGTCATGATATATTAACATGTTTGAAGGGGAAATGCAGCAGAATTCTTTATTGTTCAAGGGTTCTGGCAACCCAATGAGATTTTCATCATCAGTATTAAAATATGTCATGGACTAAGTGATCAAAACCAAGACTCCTAGAAACTCCTTGCTCTTGTGTAAGGAAAGCAAGCACATGGTTAAGATTGTTTTCCATCTGGAATGCAAATGTCACCAGAAAACTGAGTAACATAGTCGCAAGATAATGTTTTTGTCATTTAAAAAATAATTAGTAAGCTGACTTTCACTTGGCAGTATATGGCCCCAGTGGCCTAATGGATAAGGCACTGGCCTCCTAAGCCAGGGATTGTGGGTTCAAGTCCCATCTGGGGTGTTTGTTTACTGTGCTGCTTGAACAGAATCAAGGCATGTTTTACCTTTGGAATAGTGCTCAAACAGATTCTTTACTGGATGTTTCTTCCGATTGCTATTTAAATAGATTGTGTGAATTCTGACCATAGAAATACAGTTTGTGTGTCCCAAAAACGCTTCATCCCAAGGAACAATCCCTTTTCCAAATATAGAGTTTCCACTCTTCTGGGAAGGCTTTCTGCAAGAGTTTGGTGTGTGCCTGTGTGAAGTTGTGCCCATACATCCAGAATAGCATTTGTGAGGTCAGACACTGATATTGAGCGAGAGGGCCTCGTTGCTTGCAATTTCCATTCTAGATTTTATACACCTGCAGCTGCGGCTAAGGGACTTAATAAATCACCTGAATTCAGTGATTGAGGTGTGTCCAAATGCTTTTGTCCATATAGCGCATCAATAAGAGGAAAGTAGGTGGCTAGTAGGATGCTATAAATCAGATAATCTTCACTGACCGCTGACTTGGTTACTGATTTTGATAATTGATGCAACTTAGACACGCCTCACCTAAGGTCCTTTTACATGGACCCATAGTCAGACCCATTGTCGGGGATGAGCGTTTGTATAAGCGTTTGTTCCTCATAATTAGCTGGCGCCGATCACCCAATGAATGAGCAAACACTCGTTCATCGGGTGAGGGTGTCTTTCTCCCGGAACCCAAAATCAACGTTTTTCCACAGCAGCCTTCTGCTGCCCAGGGACCATGATTTTTTATGGAGACAAGCCGTCGCTGTATCGATCACTCGTCACTATACAGAAGAGGTGAATGCTGCATGTAAATGTGGCCCTCATCTCCGCTGACGATCAGACAATTATTGGGAACGTTTCGTTTGTGCCCGATAATTGCCTGATATATTGGTCTCCTTGAAAGGCCCTAAGTGCTCCAGTGGTGCAATCGGTCAGCGCGCGGTACTTATAAAGCAGTAACTGTTGAGCAATGCCGAGGTTGTGAGTTCAAGCCTCACCTGGAGCATTGTTTACTTGACTTATTTGTGTTTTAGAACGGCAGAAGGAAAGCAATGTCTCTCCGGTCCCGTCATGATATATTAACATGTTTGAAGGGGAAATGCAGCAGAATTCTTTATTGTTCAAGGGTTCTGGCAACCCAATGAGATTTCCATCATCAGTATTAAAATATGTCATGGACTAAGTGATCAAAACCAAGACTCCTAGAAACTCCTTGCTCTTGTGTAAGGAAAGCAAGCACATGGTTAAGATTGTTTTCCATCTGGAATACAAATGGCACCAGAAAACTGAGTAACATAGTCGCAAGATAATGTTTTTGTCATTTAAAAAAAATTAGTAAGCTGACTTTCACTTGGCAGTATATGGCCCCAGTGGCCTAATGGATAAGGCACTGGCCTCCTAATCCAGGGATTGTGGGTTCAAGTCCCATCTGGGGTGTTTGTTTACCGTGCTGCTTGAACAGACTCAAGGCATGTTTTACCTTTGGAATAGTGCTCAAACGGATTCTTTACTGGATGTTTCTTCCGATAGCTATTTAAATAGATTGTGTGAAATCTGACCATAGAAATACAGTTTGTGTGTCACAAAAACGCTTCATCCCAAGGAACAATCCCTTTTCCAAATATAGAGTTTCCACTCTTCTGGGAAGGCTTTCTACAAGAGTTTGGTGTGTGCCTGTGTGAAGTTGTGCCCATACATCCAGAATAGCATTTGTGAGGTCAGACACTGATATTGAGCGAGAGTACCTCGTTGCTTGCAATTTCCATTCTAGATTTTATACACCTGCAGCTGCGGCTATGGGACTCAATGAAACACCTGAATTCAGTGATTGAGGTGTGTCCATATGCATTTGTCCATATAGCGCATCAATAAGAGGAAAGTAGGTGGCTAGTAGGATGCTATAAATCAGATAATCTTCACTGACCGCTGACTTGGTTACTGATTTTTGATAATTGATGCAACTTAGACACACCTCACCTAAGGTCCTTTTACATGGACCCATAGTCAGACCCATTGTCGGGATGAGCGTTTGTATAAGCGTTTGTTCCTCATAATTAGCGGGCGCCGATCACCCAATGAATGAGCAAACACTAGTTCATCGGGTGAGGGTGTCTTTCTCCCGGAACCCAAAATCAACGTTTTTCCACAGCAGCCTTCTGCTGCCCAGGAACCATGATTTTTTTATGGAGACAAGCCGTCGCTGTATCGATCACTCGTCACTATACAGAAGAGGTGAATGCTGCATGTAAATGTGGCCCTCATCTCCGCTGACGATCAGACAATTATTGGGAACGTTTCGTTTGTGCCCGATAATTGCCTGATATATTGGTCTCCTTGAAAGGCCCCAAGTGCTCCAGTGGCGCAATCGGTCAGCGCGCGGTACTTATAAAGCAGTAACTGTTGAGCAATGTCGAGGTTGTGAGTTCAAGCCTCACCTGGACAATTGTTTACTTGACTTATTTGTGTTTTAGAACGGCAGAAGGAAAGCAATGTCTCTCCGGTCCCGTCATGATATATTAACATGTTTGAAGGGGAAATGCAGCAGAATTCTTTATTGTTCAAGGGTTCTGGCAACCCAATGATATTTCCATCATCAGTATTAAAATATGTCATGGACTAAGTGATCAAAACCAAGACTCCTAGAAACTCCTTGCTCTTGTGTAAGGAAAGCAAGCACATGGTTAAGATTGTTTTCCATCTGGAATGCAAATGGCACCAGAAAACTGAGTAACATAGTCGCAAGATAATGTTTTTGTCATTTAAAAAAATTAGTAAGCTGACTTTCACTTGGCAGTATATGGCCCCAGTGGCCTAATGGATAAGGCACTGGCCTCCTAAGCCAGGGATTGTGGGTTCAAGTCCCATCTGGGGTGTTTGTTTACCGTGCTGCTTGAACAGACTCAAGGCATGTTTTACCTTTGGAATAGTGCTCAAACGGATTCTTTACTGGATGTTTCTTCCGATTGCTATTTAAATAGATTGTGTGAAATCTGACCATAGAAATACAGTTTGTGTGTCCCAAAAAGGCTTCATCCCAAGGAACAATCCCTTTTCCAAATACAGAGTTTCCACTCTTCTGGGAAGGCTTTCTACAAGAGTTTGGTGTGTGCCTGTGTGAAGTTGTGCCCATACATCCAGAATAGCATTTGTGAGGTCAGACACTGATATTGAGCGAGAGGGCCTCGTTGCTTGCAATTTCCATTCTAGATTTTATACACCTGCAGCTGCGGCTATGGGACTCAATGAAACACCTGAATTCAGTGATTGAGGTGTGTCCATATGCTTTTGTCCATATAGCGCATCAATAAGAGGAAAGTAGGTGGCTAGTAGGATGCTATAAATCAGATAATCTTCACTGACCGCTGACTTGGTTACTGATTTTGATAATTGATGCAACTTAGACACACCTCACCTAAGGTCCTTTTACATGGACCCATAGTCAGACTCATTGTCGGGGATGAGCGTTTGTATAAGCGTTTGTTCCTCATAATTAGCTGGCGCCGATCACCCAATGAATGAGCAAACACTCGTTCATCGGGTGAGGGTGTCTCTCTCCCGGAACCCAAAATCAACGTTTTTCCACAGCAGCCTTCTGCTGCCCAGGAACCATGATTTTTTATGGAGACAAGCCGTCGCTGTATCGATCACTCGTCACTATACAGAAGAGGTGAATGCTGCATGTAAATGTGGCCCTCATCTCCGCTGACGATCAGACAATTATTGGGAACGTTTCGTTTGTGCCCGATAATTGCCTGATATATTGGTCTCCTTGAAAGGCCCCAAGTGCTCCAGTGGCGCAATCGGTCAGCGCGCAGTACTTATAAAGCAGTAACTGTTGAGCAATGCCGAGGTTGTGAGTTCAAGCCTCACCTGGACAATTGTTTACTTGACTTATTTGTGTTTTAGAACGGCAGAAGGAAAGCAATGTCTCTCCGGTCCCGTCATGATATATTAACATGTTTGAAGGGGAAATGCAGCAGAATTCTTTATTGTTCAAGGGTTCTGGCAACCCAATGAGATTTCCATCATCAGTATTAAAATATGTCATGGACTAAGTGATCAAAACCAAGACTCCTAGAAACTCCTTGCTCTTGTGTAAGGAAAGCAAGCACATGGTTAAGATTGTTTTCCATCTGGAATGCAAATGGCACCAGAAAACTGAGTAACATAGTCGCAAGATAATGTTTTTGTCGTTTAAAAAGAAAATTGTAAGCTGACTTTCACTTGGCAGTATATGGCCCCAGTGGCCTAATGGATAAGGCACTGGCCTCCTAAGCCAGGGATTGTGGGTTCAAGTCCCATCTGGGGTGTTTGTTTACCGTGCTGCTTGAACAGACTCAAGGCATGTTTTACCTTTGGAATAGTGCTCAAACGGATTCTTTACTGGATGTTTCTTCCGATTGCTATTTAAATAGATTGTGTGAAATCTGACCATAGAAATACAGTTTGTGTGTCCCAAAAAGGCTTCATCCCAAGGAACAATCCCTTTTCCAAATACAGAGTTTCCACTCTTCTGGGAAGGCTTTCTGCAAGAGTTTGGTGTGCCTGTGTGAAGTTGTGCCCATACATCCAGAATAGCATTTGTGAGGTCAGACACTGATATTGAGCGAGAGGGCCTCGTTGCTTGCAATTTCCATTCTAGATTTTATACACCTGCAGCTGCGGCTAAGGGACTTAATAAATCACCTGAATTCAGTGATTGAGGTGTGTCCAAATGCTTTTGTCCATATAGCGCATCAATAAGAGGAAAGTAGGTGGCTAGTAGGATGCTATAAATCAGATAATCTTCACTGACCGCTGACTTGGTTACTGATTTTGATAATTGATGCAACTTAGACACGCCTCACCTAAGGTCCTTTTACATGGACCCATAGTCAGACCCATTGTCGGGGATGAGCGTTTGTATAAGCGTTTGTTCCTCATAATTAGCTGGCGCCGATCACCCAATGAATGAGCAAACACTCGTTCATCGGGTGAGGGTGTCTCTCTCCCGGAACCCAAAATCAACGTTTTTCCACAGCAGCCTTCTGCTGCCCAGGAACCATGATTTTTTATGGAGACAAGCCGTCGCTGTATCGATCACTCGTCACTATCCAGAAGAGGTGAATGCTGCATGTAAATGTGGCCCTCATCTCCGCTGACGATCAGACAATTATTGGGAACGTTTCGTTTGTGCCCGATAATTGCCTGATATATTGGTCTCCTTGAAAGGCCCCAAGTGCTCCAGTGGCGCAATCGGTCAGCGCGCAGTACTTATAAAGCAGTAACTGTTGAGCAATGCCGAGGTTGTGAGTTCAAGCCTCACCTGGACAATTGTTTACTTGACTTATTTGTGTTTTAGAACGGCAGAAGGAAAGCAATGTCTCTCCGGTCCCGTCATGATATATTAACATGTTTGAAGGGGAAATGCAGCAGAATTCTTTATTGTTCAAGGGTTCTGGCAACCCAATGAGATTTCCATCATCAGTATTAAAATATGTCATGGACTAAGTGATCAAAACCAAGACTCCTAGAAACTCCTTGCTCTTGTGTAAGGAAAGCAAGCACATGGTTAAGATTGTTTTCCATCTGGAATGCAAATGGCACCAGAAAACTGAGTAACATAGTCGCAAGATAATGTTTTTGTCATTTAAAAAAAATAGTAAGCTGACTTTCACTTGGCAGTATATGGCCCCAGTGGCCTAATGGATAAGGCACTGGCCTCCTAAGCCAGGGATTGTGGGTTCAAGTCCCATCTGGGGTGTTTGTTTACCGTGCTGCTTGAACAGACTCAAGGCATGTTTTACCTTTGGAATAGTGCTCAAACGGATTCTTTACTGGATGTTTCTTCCGATTGCTATTTAAATAGATTGTGTGAAATCTGACCATAGAAATACAGTTTGTGTGTCCCAAAAAGGCTTCATCCCAAGGAACAATCCCTTTTCCAAATACAGAGTTTCCACTCTTCTGGGAAGGCTTTCTGCAAGAGTTTGGTGTGCCTGTGTGAAGTTGTGCCCATACATCCAGAATAGCATTTGTGAGGTCAGACACTGATATTGAGCGAGAGGGCCTCGTTGCTTGCAATTTCCATTCTAGATTTTATACACCTGCAGCTGCGGCTAAGGGACTTAATAAATCACCTGAATTCAGTGATTGAGGTGTGTCCAAATGCTTTTGTCCATATAGCGCATCAATAAGAGGAAAGTAGGTGGCTAGTAGGATGCTATAAATCAGATAATCTTCACTGACCGCTGACTTGGTTACTGATTTTGATAATTGATGCAACTTAGACACGCCTCACCTAAGGTCCTTTTACATGGACCCATAGTCAGACCCATTGTCGGGGATGAGCGTTTGTATAAGCGTTTGTTCCTCATAATTAGCTGGCGCCGATCACCCAATGAATGAGCAAACACTCGTTCATCGGGTGAGGGTGTCTTTCTCCCGGAACCCAAAATCAACGTTTTTCCACAGCAGCCTTCTGCTGCCCAGGAACCATGATTTTTTATGGAGACAAGCCGTCGCTGTATCGATCACTCGTCACTATACAGAAGAGGTGAATGCTGCATGTAAATGTGGCCCTCATCTCCGCTGACGATCAGACAATTATTGGGAACGTTTCGTTTGTGCCCGATAATTGCCTGATATATTGGTCTCCTTGAAAGGCCCCAAGTGCTCCAGTGGCGCAATCGGTCAGCGCGCGGTACTTATAAATCAGTAACTGTTGAGCAATGCCGAGGTTGTGAGTTCAAGCCTCACCTGGAGCATTGTTTACTTGACTTATTTGTGTTTTAGAACGGCAGAAGGAAAGCAATGTCTCTCCGGTCCCGTCATGATATATTAACATGTTTGAAGGGGAAATGCAGCAGAATTCTTTATTGTTCAAGGGTTCTGGCAACCCAATGAGATTTCCATCATCAGTATTAAAATATGTCATGGACTAAGTGATCAAAACCAAGACTCCTAGAAACTCCTTGCTCTTGTGTAAGGAAAGCAAGCACATGGTTAAGATTGTTTTCCATCTGGAATGCAAATGGCACCAGAAAACTGAGTAACATAGTCGCAAGATAATGTTTTTGTCATTTAAAAAAAATAGTAAGCTGACTTTCACTTGGCAGTATATGGCCCCAGTGGCCTAATGGATAAGGCACCGGCCTCCTAAGCCAGGGATTGTGGGTTCAAGTCCCATCTGGGGTGTTTGTTTACCGTGCTGCTTGAACAGACTCAAGGCATGTTTTACCTTTGGAATAGTGCTCAAACGGATTCTTTACTGGATGTTTCTTCCGATTGCTATTTAAATAGATTGTGTGAAATCTGACCATAGAAATACAGTTTGTGTGTCCCAAAAAGGCTTCATCCCAAGGAACAATCCCTTTTCCAAATACAGAGTTTCCACTCTTCTGGGAAGGCTTTCTGCAAGAGTTTGGTGTGCCTGTGTGAAGTTGTGCCCATACATCCAGAATAGCATTTGTGAGGTCAGACACTGATATTGAGCGAGAGGGCCTCGTTGCTTGCAATTTCCATTCTAGATTTTATACACCTGCAGCTGCGGCTAAGGGACTTAATAAATCACCTGAATTCAGTGATTGAGGTGTGTCCAAATGCTTTTGTCCATATAGCGCATCAATAAGAGGAAAGTAGGTGGCTAGTAGGATGCTATAAATCAGATAATCTTCACTGACCGCTGACTTGGTTACTGATTTTGATAATTGATGCAACTTAGACACGCCTCACCTAAGGTCCTTTTACATGGACCCATAGTCAGACCCATTGTCGGGGATGAGCGTTTGTATAAGCGTTTGTTCCTCATAATTAGCTGGCGCCGATCACCCAATGAATGAGCAAACACTCGTTCATCGGGTGAGGGTGTCTTTCTCCCGGAACCCAAAATCAACGTTTTTCCACAGCAGCCTTCTGCTGCCCAGGAACCATGATTTTTTATGGAGACAAGCCGTCGCTGTATCGATCACTCGTCACTATACAGAAGAGGTGAATGCTGCATGTAAATGTGGCCCTCATCTCCGCTGACGATCGTTTCGTTTGTGCCCGATAATTGCCTGATATATTGGTCTCCTTGAAAGGCCCCAAGTGCTCCAGTGGCGCAATCGGTCAGCGCACGGTACTTATAAAGCAGTAACTGTTGAGCAATGCCGAGGTTGTGAGTTCAAGCCTCACCTGGAGCATTGTTTACTTGACCTATTTGTGTTTTAGAACGGCAGAAGGAAAGCAATGTCTCTCCGGTCCCGTCATGATATATTAACATGTTTGAAGGGGAAATGCAGCAGAATTCTTTGTTGTTCAAGGGTTCTGGCAACCCAATGAGATTTCCATCATCAGTATTAAAATATGTCATGGACTAAGTGATCAAAACCAAGACTCCTAGAAACTCCTTGCTCTTGTGTAAGGAAAGCAAGCACATGGTTAAGATTGTTTTCCATCTGGAATGCAAATGGCACCAGAAAACTGAGTAACATAGTCGCAAGATAATGTTTTTGTCATTTAAAAAAATTAGTAAGCTGACTTTCACTTGGCAGTATATGGCCCCAGTGGCCTAATGGATAAGGCACTGGCCTCCTAAGCCAGGGATTGTGGGTTCAAGTCCCATCTGGGGTGTTTGTTTACCGTGCTGCTTGAACAGACTCAAGGCATGTTTTACCTTTGGAATAGTGCTCAAACGGATTCTTTACTGGATGTTTCTTCCGATTGCTATTTAAATAGATTGTGTGAAATCTGACCATAGAAATACAGTTTGTGTGTCCCAAAAAGGCTTCATCCCAAGGAACAATCCCTTTTCCAAATACAGAGTTTCCACTCTTCTGGAAGGCTTTCTGCAAGAGTTTGGTGTGCCTGTGTGAAGTTGTGCCCATACATCCAGAATAGCATTTGTGAGGTCAGACACTGATATTGAGCGAGAGGGCCTCGTTGCTTGCAATTTCCATTCTAGATTTTATACACCTGCAGCTGCGGCTAAGGGACTTAATAAATCACCTGAATTCAGTGATTGAGGTGTGTCCAAATGCTTTTGTCCATATAGCGCATCAATAAGAGGAAAGTAGGTGGCTAGTAGGATGCTATAAATCAGATAATCTTCACTGACCGCTGACTTGGTTACTGATTTTGATAATTGATGCAACTTAGACACGCCTCACCTAAGGTCCTTTTACATGGACCCATAGTCAGACCCATTGTCGGGGATGAGCGTTTGTATAAGCGTTTGTTCCTCATAATTAGCTGGCGCCGATCACCCAATGAATGAGCAAACACTCGTTCATCGGGTGAGGGTGTCTTTCTCCCGGAACCCAAAATCAACGTTTTTCCACAGCAGCCTTCTGCTGCCCAGGAACCATGATTTTTTATGGAGACAAGCCGTCGCTGTATCGATCACTCGTCACTATACAGAAGAGGTGAATGCTGCATGTAAATGTGGCCCTCATCTCCGCTGACGATCAGACAATTATTGGGAACGTTTCGTTTGTGCCCGATAATTGCCTGATATATTGGTCTCCTTGAAAGGCCCCAAGTGCTCCAGTGGCGCAATCGGTCAGCGCACGGTACTTATAAAGCAGTAACTGTTGAGCAATGCCGAGGTTGTGAGTTCAAGCCTCACCTGGAGCATTGTTTACTTGACCTATTTGTGTTTTAGAACGGCAGAAGGAAAGCAATGTCTCTCCGGTCCCGTCATGATATATTAACATGTTTGAAGGGGAAATGCAGCAGAATTCTTTATTGTTCAAGGGTTCTGGCAACCCAATGAGATTTTCATCATCAGTATTAAAATATGTCATGGACTAAGTGATCAAAACCAAGACTCCTAGAAACTCCTTGCTCTTGTGTAAGGAAAGCAAGCACATGGTTAAGATTGTTTTCCATCTGGAATGCAAATGTCACCAGAAAACTGAGTAACATAGTCGCAAGATAATGTTTTTGTCATTTAAAAAATAATTAGTAAGCTGACTTTCACTTGGCAGTATATGGCCCCAGTGGCCTAATGGATAAGGCACTGGCCTCCTAAGCCAGGGATTGTGGGTTCAAGTCCCATCTGGGGTGTTTGTTTACTGTGCTGCTTGAACAGAATCAAGGCATGTTTTACCTTTGGAATAGTGCTCAAACAGATTCTTTACTGGATGTTTCTTCCGATTGCTATTTAAATAGATTGTGTGAAATCTGACCATAGAAATACAGTTTGTGTGTCCCAAAAACGCTTCATCCCAAGGAACAATCCCTTTTCCAAATATAGAGTTTCCACTCTTCTGGGAAGGCTTTCTGCAAGAGTTTGGTGTGTGCCTGTGTGAAGTTGTGCCCATACATCCAGAATAGCATTTGTGAGGTCAGACACTGATATTGAGCGAGAGGCCTCGTTGCTTGCAATTTCCATTCTAGATTTTATACACCTGCAGCTGCGGCTAAGGGACTTAATAAATCACCTGAATTCAGTGATTGAGGTGTGTCCAAATGCTTTTGTCCATATAGCGCATCAATAAGAGGAAAGTAGGTGGCTAGTAGGATGCTATAAATCAGATAATCTTCACTGACCGCTGACTTGGTTACTGATTTTGATAATTGATGCAACTTAGACACGCCTCACCTAAGGTCCTTTTACATGGACCCATAGTCAGACCCATTGTCGGGGATGAGCGTTTGTATAAGCGTTTGTTCCTCATAATTAGCTGGCGCCGATCACCCAATGAATGAGCAAACACTCGTTCATCGGGTGAGGGTGTCTTTCTCCCGGAACCCAAAATCAACGTTTTTCCACAGCAGCCTTCTGCTGCCCAGGAACCATGATTTTTTATGGAGACAAGCCGTCGCTGTATCGATCACTCGTCACTATACAGAAGAGGTGAATGCTGCATGTAAATGTGGCCCTCATCTCCGCTGACGATCAGACAATTATTGGGAACGTTTCGTTTGTGCCCGATAATTGCCTGATATATTGGTCTCCTTGAGAGGCCCCAAGTGCTCCAGTGGCGCAATCGGTCAGCGCGCGGTACTTATAAAGCAGTATCTGTTGAGCAATGCCGAGGTTGTGAGTTCAAGCCTCACCTGGAGCATTGTTTACTTGACTTATTTGTGTTTTAGAACGGCAGAAGGAAAGCAATGTCTCTCCGGTCCCGTCATGATATATTAACATGTTTGAAGGGGAAATGCAGCAGAATTCTTTGTTGTTCAAGGGTTCTGGCAACCCAATGAGATTTCCATCATCAGTATTAAAATATGTCATGGACTAAGTGATCAAAACCAAGACTCCTAGAAACTCCTTGCTCTTGTGTAAGGAAAGCAAGCACATGGTTAAGATTGTTTTCCATCTGGAATGCAAATGGCACCAGAAAACTGAGTAACATAGTCGCAAGATAATGTTTTTGTCATTTAAAAAAAATAGTAAGCTGACTTTCACTTGGCAGTATATGGCCCCAGTGGCCTAATGGATAAGGCACTGGCCTCCTAAGCCAGGGATTGTGGGTTCAAGTCCCATCTGGGGTGTTTGTTTACCGTGCTGCTTGAACAGACTCAAGGCATGTTTTACCTTTGGAATAGTGCTCAAACGGATTCTTTACTGGATGTTTCTTCCGATTGCTATTTAAATAGATTGTGTGAATTCTGACCATAGAAATACAGTTTGTGTGTCCCAAAAACGCTTCATCCCAAGGAACAATCCCTTTTCCAAATACAGAGTTTCCACTCTTCTGGGAAGGCTTTCTGCAAGAGTTTGGTGTGCCTGTGTGAAGTTGTGCCCATACATCCAGAATAGCATTTGTGAGGTCAGACACTGATATTGAGCGAGAGGGCCTCGTTGCTTGCAATTTCCATTCTAGATTTTATACACCTGCAGCTGCGGCTAAGGGACTTAATAAATCACCTGAATTCAGTGATTGAGGTGTGTCCAAATGCTTTTGTCCATATAGCGCATCAATAAGAGGAAAGTAGGTGGCTAGTAGGATGCTATAAATCAGATAATCTTCACTGACCGCTGACTTGGTTACTGATTTTGATAATTGATGCAACTTAGACACGCCTCACCTAAGGTCCTTTTACATGGACCCATAGTCAGACCCATTGTCGGGATGAGCGTTTGTATAAGCGTTTGTTCCTCATAATTAGCTGGCGCCGATCACCCAATGAATGAGCAAACACTCGTTCATCGGGTGAGGGTGTCTTTCTCCCGGAACCCAAAATCAACGTTTTTCCACAGCAGCCTTCTGCTGCCCAGGAACCATGATTTTTTATGGAGACAAGCCGTCGCTGTATCGATCACTCGTCACTATACAGAAGAGGTGAATGCTGCATGTAAATGTGGCCCTCATCTCCGCTGACGATCGTTTCGTTTGTGCCCGATAATTGCCTGATATATTGGTCTCCTTGAAAGGCCCCAAGTGCTCCAGTGGCGCAATCGGTCAGCGCACGGTACTTATAAAGCAGTAACTGTTGAGCAATGCCGAGGTTGTGAGTTCAAGCCTCACCTGGAGCATTGTTTACTTGACCTATTTGTGTTTTAGAACGGCAGAAGGAAAGCAATGTCTCTCCGGTCCCGTCATGATATATTAACATGTTTGAAGGGGAAATGCAGCAGAATTCTTTGTTGTTCAAGGGTTCTGGCAACCCAATGAGATTTCCATCATCAGTATTAAAATATGTCATGGACTAAGTGATCAAAACCAAGACTCCTAGAAACTCCTTGCTCTTGTGTAAGGAAAGCAAGCACATGGTTAAGATTGTTTTCCATCTGGAATGCAAATGGCACCAGAAAACTGAGTAACATAGTCGCAAGATAATGTTTTTGTCATTTAAAAAAATTAGTAAGCTGACTTTCACTTGGCAGTATATGGCCCCAGTGGCCTAATGGATAAGGCACTGGCCTCCTAAGCCAGGGATTGTGGGTTCAAGTCCCATCTGGGGTGTTTGTTTACCGTGCTGCTTGAACAGACTCAAGGCATGTTTTACCTTTGGAATAGTGCTCAAACGGATTCTTTACTGGATGTTTCTTCCGATTGCTATTTAAATAGATTGTGTGAAATCTGACCATAGAAATACAGTTTGTGTGTCCCAAAAAGGCTTCATCCCAAGGAACAATCCCTTTTCCAAATACAGAGTTTCCACTCTTCTGGGAAGGCTTTCTGCAAGAGTTTGGTGTGCCTGTGTGAAGTTGTGCCCATACATCCAGAATAGCATTTGTGAGGTCAGACACTGATATTGAGCGAGAGGGCCTCGTTGCTTGCAATTTCCCATTCTAGATTTTATACACCTGCAGCTGCGGCTAAGGGACTTAATAAATCACCTGAATTCAGTGATTGAGGTGTGTCCAAATGCTTTTGTCCATATAGCGCATCAATAAGAGGAAAGTAGGTGGCTAGTAGGATGCTATAAATCAGATAATCTTCACTGACCGCTGACTTGTTACTGATTTTGATAATTGATGCAACTTAGACACGCCTCACCTAAGGTCCTTTTACATGGACCCATAGTCAGACCCATTGTCGGGGATGAGCG